>NW_027040490.1:570236-582736 GCF_034236695.1 Oncorhynchus nerka
CTCCCTCCCTCTCTCCCCTCCCTCTCTCTCCCCTTCCCTCTCTCCCCTCTCTCCCTCCCTCTCTCCCTCCCTCTCTCTCTCCCTCCCTCTCTCCTCCCTCTCTCTCCCCCTTCCCTCTCTCCCTCTCTCCCCTCCTCTCTCTCCCTCCCCCTCCCTCCCTCCCCTCTCTCCCCCTACCGCTCCCCTCTCTCCCCTCCCCTCCCTCTCCCCCTCCCTCTCTCCCCCCTTGCCCCCCTCTCTCCCCCTCCTCTCCCCTCCCCCTCTAGAACGGTCTCTCCCTCCATATGTCGGCCCAGGGAGACCACGTGGAGTGCGTCAAACACCTGCTGCAGCACAAGGCGCCTGTTGATGATGTCACCCTGGACTACCTGACAGCGCTGCATGTCGCCGCCCACTGTGGTCACTACAGAGTCACCAAGCTGCTGCTGGACAAGAGGGCCAACCCCAACGTTAGGGCTCTGGTACGGTTATGATACACACACACACTGATACAGACCTAATACACACACACACTGGTACAGACCTAATACACACACACACTGGTACAGACCAACGTTAGGGCACTGGTACGGATCGAATACACACACACTGGTACAGATCTAATAAACACACACACACACACACGCACACACACACACACACACACACACACACACAGACAGAGAAACACACTGGTACATATCTAGGTTGTGTGTTTCTGTGTGTCCAGAATGGGTTCACTCCGCTGCACACACACTGGTACGGATCTAATACAACAGCTACGTTGTACTGGTACAGATCTAGGTTGTACTGGTACAGATCTAGGTTGTACTGGTACAGATCTAGGTTGTACTGGTACAGATCTAGGTTGTACTGGTACAGATCTAGGTTGTGTGTTTCTATGTGTCCAGAATGGGTTCACTCCCTGCCATCGCCTCAAGAAGAACCGGGTGAAGGTGATGGAGCTGCTGGTGAAATACGGAGCCTCTGTCCAGGCCTGTCCCGGAGTCTGGTCTGACCCCATCCATGTCTCAGCCTTTATGGGCCACCTCAACATGGTGCTGCTGCTGTCCAGAACGGAGCCTTCCCTCCCTGCAACATCGTCAGTACCGATCAAATCAAAACGTTGTCCCCATTAACAGATGTTATTACGGGGGGTAGTGAAATGCTGGTGTTTCTAGCTCCAACAGTGCAGTAATATCTAACTAAATGCCTGTGTTCCTAGCTCCAACAGTGCAGTAATATCTAACTAAATGCTTGTGTTTCTAGCTCCAACAGTGCAGTAATATCTAACTAAATGCTTGTGTTCCCAGCTCCAACAGTGCAGTAATATCTAACTAAATGCTTGTGTTTCTAGCTCCAACAGTGCAGTAATATCTAACTAAATGCTTGTGTTTCTAGCTCCAACAGTGCAGTAATATCTAACTAAATGCTTGTGTTCCTAGCTCCAACAGTGCAGTAATATCTAACTAAATGCTTGTGTTTCTAGCTCCAACAGTGCAGTAGTATCTAGTGAAATGCTGGTGTTTCTAGCTCCAACAGTACAGTAATATCTAACTAAATGCTTGTGTTTCTAGCTCCAACAGTGCAGTAGTATCTAGTGAAATGCTTGTGTTTCTAGCTCCAACAGTGCAGTAATATCTAGTGAAATGCTGGTGTTTCTAGCTCCAACAGTACACTAATATCTAGTGAAATGCTGGCGTTTCTAGCTCCAACAGTGCAGTAATATCTAGTGAAATGCTGGCGTTTCTAGCTCCAACAGTACACTAATATCTAGTGAAATGCTGGTGTTTCTAGCTCCAATAGTGCAGTAATATCTAGTGAAATGCTGGTGTTTCTAGCTCCAATAGTGCAGTAATATCTAGTGAAATGCTGGTGTTTCTAGCTCCAACAGTGCAGTAATATCTAGTGAAATGCTGGTGTTTCTAGCTCCAACAGTACACTAATATCTAGTGAAATGCTGGTGTCTAGCTCCAACAGTACACTAATATCTAGTGAAATGCTGGCGTTTCTAGCTCCAACAGTGCAGTAATATCTAGTGAAATGCTGGTGTTTCTAGCTCCAACAGTACACTAATATCTAGTGAAATGCTGGTGTTTCTAGCTCCAATAGTGCAGTAATATCTAGTGAAATGCTGGTGTTTCTAGCTCCAATAGTGCAGTAATATCTAGTGAAATGCTGGTGTTTCTAGCTCCAACAGTGCAGTAGTATCTAGTGAAATGCTGGTGTTTCTAGCTCCAACAGTGCAGTAATATCTAGTGAAATGCTGGTGTTTCTAGCTCCAATAGTGCAGTAATATCTAGTGAAATGCTGGTGTTTCTAGCTCCAACAGTGCAGTAGTATCTAACTAAATGCTTGTGTTTCTAGCTCCAATAGTGCAGTAATATCTAGTGAAATGCTGGTGTTTCTAGCTCCAACAGTGCAGTAGTATCTAACTAAATGCTTGTGTTTCTAGCTCCACCAGTGCAGTAATATCTAGTGAAATGCTGGTGTTTCTAGCTCCAACAGTGCAGTAGTATCTAACTAAATGCTTGTGTTTCTAGCTCCAATAGTGCAGTAATATCTAGCTAAATGCTTGTGTTTCTAGCTCCAATAGTGCAGTAATATCTAGCTAAATGCTTGTGTTTCTAGCTCCAATAGTGCAGTAGTATCTAGCTTAATGCTGGTGTTCCCAGCTCCAATAGTGCAGTAGTATCTAGCTTAATGCTGGTGTCCCCAGCTCCAATAGTGCAGTAGTATCTAGCTTAATGCTTGTGTTTCCCAGCTCCAATAGTGCAGTAGTATCTAGCTTAATGCCTGTGTTTCTAGCTCCAACAGTGCAGTAGTATCTAACTAAATGCCTGTGTTCCTAGCTCCAACAGTGCAGTGATATCTAACTAAATGCCTGTGTTTCTAGCTCCAACAGTGCAGTAGTATCTAACTAAATGCTTGTGTTCCCAGCTCCAACAGTACAGTAGTATCTAACTAAATGCTTGTGTTCCCAGCTCCAACAGTACAGTAGTATCTAAATGCTTGTGTTTCCCAGCTCCAATAGTGCAGTAGTATCTAGCTAAATGCCTGTGTTTCTAGCTCCAACAGTGCAGTAATATCTAACTAAATGCCTGTGTTTCTAGCTCCAATAGTGCAGTAATATCTAACTAAATGCTTGTGTTTCTAGCTCCAATAGTGCAGTAGTATCTAGCTTAATGCTGGTGTTCCCAGCTCCAATAGTGCAGTAGTATCTAACTAAATGCTGTGTTTCCAGCTCCAATAGTGCAGTAGTATCTAACTAATGCTGGTGTTCCCAGCTCCAATAGTGCAGTAGTATCTAGCTTAATGCTGGTGTCCCCAGCTCCAATAGTGCAGTAGTATCTAGCTTAATGCTTGTGTTTCCCAGCTCCAATAATGCAGTAGTATCTAGCTTAATGCCTGTGTTTCTAGCTCCAACAGTGCAGTAGTATCTAACTAAATGCCTGTGTTCCTAGCTCCAACAGTGCAGTAATATCTAACTAAATGCTTGTGTTCCTAGCTCCAACAGTGCAGTAATATCTAACTAAATGCTTGTGTTTCTAGCTCCAACAGTGCAGTAGTATCTAGTGAAATGCTGGTGTTTCTAGCTCCAACAGTACAGTAATATCTAGTGAAATGCTTGTGTTTCTAGCTCCAACAGTGCAGTAATATCTAGTGAAATGCTGGTGTTTCTAGCTCCAACAGTACACTAATATCTAGTGAAATGCTGGCGTTTCTAGCTCCAACAGTGCAGTAATATCTAGTGAAATGCTGGCGTTTCTAGCTCCAACAGTACACTAATATCTAGTGAAATGCTGGTGTTTCTAGCTCCAATAGTGCAGTAATATCTAGTGAAATGCTGGTGTTTCTAGCTCCAATAGTGCAGTAATATCTAGTGAAATGCTGGTGTTTCTAGCTCCAACAGTGCAGTAATATCTAGTGAAATGCTGGTGTTTCTAGCTCCAACAGTACACTAATATCTAGTGAAATGCTGGTGTTTCTAGCTCCAACAGTACACTAATATCTAGTGAAATGCTGGCGTTTCTAGCTCCAACAGTGCAGTAATATCTAGTGAAATGCTGGTGTTTCTAGCTCCAACAGTACACTAATATCTAGTGAAATGCTGGTGTTTCTAGCTCCAATAGTGCAGTAATATCTAGTGAAATGCTGGTGTTTCTAGCTCCAATAGTGCAGTAATATCTAGTGAAATGCTGGTGTTTCTAGCTCCAACAGTGCAGTAGTATCTAGTGAAATGCTGGTGTTTCTAGCTCCAACAGTGCAGTAATATCTAGTGAAATGCTGGTGTTTCTAGCTCCAATAGTGCAGTAATATCTAGTGAAATGCTGGTGTTTCTAGCTCCAACAGTGCAGTAGTATCTAACTAAATGCTTGTGTTTCTAGCTCCAATAGTGCAGTAATATCTAGTGAAATGCTGGTGTTTCTAGCTCCAACAGTGCAGTAGTATCTAACTAAATGCTTGTGTTTCTAGCTCCACCAGTGCAGTAATATCTAGTGAAATGCTGGTGTTTCTAGCTCCAACAGTGCAGTAGTATCTAACTAAATGCTTGTGTTTCTAGCTCCAATAGTGCAGTAATATCTAGCTAAATGCTTGTGTTTCTAGCTCCAATAGTGCAGTAATATCTAGCTAAATGCTTGTGTTTCTAGCTCCAATAGTGCAGTAGTATCTAGCTTAATGCTGGTGTTCCCAGCTCCAATAGTGCAGTAGTATCTAGCTTAATGCTGGTGTCCCCAGCTCCAATAGTGCAGTAGTATCTAGCTTAATGCTTGTGTTTCCCAGCTCCAATAGTGCAGTAGTATCTAGCTTAATGCCTGTGTTTCTAGCTCCAACAGTGCAGTAGTATCTAACTAAATGCCTGTGTTCCTAGCTCCAACAGTGCAGTGATATCTAACTAAATGCCTGTGTTTCTAGCTCCAACAGTGCAGTAGTATCTAACTAAATGCTTGTGTTCCCAGCTCCAACAGTACAGTAGTATCTAACTAAATGCTTGTGTTCCCAGCTCCAACAGTACAGTAGTATCTAGCTTAATGCTTGTGTTTCCCAGCTCCAATAGTGCAGTAGTATCTAGCTTAATGCCTGTGTTTCTAGCTCCAACAGTGCAGTAGTATCTAACTAAATGCCTGTGTTTCTAGCTCCAATAGTGCAGTAATATCTAGCTAAATGCTTGTGTTTCTAGCTCCAATAGTGCAGTAGTATCTAGCTTAATGCTGGTGTTCCCAGCTCCAATAGTGCAGTAGTATCTAGCTTAATGCTGGTGTCCCCAGCTCCAATAGTGCAGTAGTATCTAGCTTAATGCTGGTGTTCCCAGCTCCAATAGTGCAGTAGTATCTAGCTTAATGCTGGTGTCCCCAGCTCCAATAGTGCAGTAGTATCTAGCTTAATGCTTGTGTTTCCCAGCTCCAATAATGCAGTAGTATCTAGCTTAATGCCTGTGTTTCTAGCTCCAACAGTGCAGTAGTATCTAACTAAATGCCTGTGTTCCTAGCTCCAACAGTGCAGTGATATCTAACTAAATGCCTGTGTTTCTAGCTCCAACAGTGCAGTAGTATCTAACTAAATGCTTGTGTTCCCAGCTCCAACAGTACAGTAGTATCTAACTAAATGCTTGTGTTCCCAGCTCCAACAGTACAGTAGTATCTAAATAAATGCTTGTGTTCCTAGCTCCAACAGTACAGTAGTATCTAACTAAATGCTTGTGTTCCTAGCTCCAACAGTGCAGTAATATCTAACTAAATGCTTGTGTTCCCAGCTCCAACAGTACAGTAGTATCTAAATAAATGCTTGTGTTCCTAGCTCCAACAGTACAGTAGTATCTAACTAAATGCTTGTGTTCCCAGCTCCAACAGTACAGTAGTATCTAACTAAATGCTTGTGTTCCCAGCTCCAACAGTACAGTAGTATCTAACTAAATGCTTGTGTTCCCAGCTCCAACAGTACAGTAGTATCTAACTAAATGCTTGTGTTCCCAGCTCCAACAGTACAGTAGTATCTAAATAAATGCTTGTGTTCCTAGCTCCAACAGTACAGTAGTATCTAACTAAATGCTTGTGTTCCCAGCTCCAACAGTACAGTAGTATCTAACTAAATGCTTGTGTTCCCAGCTCCAACAGTACAGTAGTATCTAACTAAATGCTTGTGTTCCCAGCTCCAACAGTACAGTAGTATCTAACTAAATGCTTGTGTTCCCAGCTCCAACAGTACAGTAATATCTAACTAAATGCTTGTGTTCCCAGCTCCAACAGTACAGTAGTATCTAACTAAATGCTTGTGTTCCTAGCTCCAACAGTACAGTAGTATCTAACTAAATGCTTGTGTTCCCAGCTCCAACAGTACAGTGATATCTAACAATACACAACAACACACAAATAATAAAATTAAGAAATATATAAATATTAGGATGAGCAATGTCGGAGTGGCATTTACTAACATACAGTAGAATAAATACATTATACTGTAAATATGAGATGAGTAAAGCAGTAATGTAAACATTCTTTTAAAGTGATCAGTGATTCCATGTCTACAAATTGACACACCCACTTCCTGGGTCAGTATTGACCAATCACAACAGACATCTTAGCTGGGAGTGGATGTGGTTGTGTTTGTATGTGTTCTAATGTGGTGAGTTCTAATGATGTGAGTTCTAATGATGTGTGTTCTAATGATGTGTGTTCTAACGTGTGTGTGTGTGTGTGTGTGTGTGTGTGTGTGTGTGTGTGTGTGTGTGTGTGTGTGTGTGTGTGTGTGTGTGTGTGTGTGTGTGTGTGTGTGTGTGTGTGTGCGTGCGTGCGTGCGTGTGTGTGTGTGTAGCGTGGTGAGACAGCGTTACACATGGCGGCCCGTGCTGGTCAGATAGAGGTGGTTCGATGTCTCCTGAGGAACGGAGCTCTGGTCGACGCCATGGCAAGAGTGAGTCATTTAGTTTGTTGGGGGGGATTTCTACGTGCGAATGACAGCCAATCGTAATACAGGGAGTTGTACACACAACTGGTAACAACTGACCCGACAGACCAGTCACATTAACAACTGGCCAGACAGACCAGTCACAGTAACAACTGGCCAGTCAGACCAGTCACAGTAACAACTGGCCAGACAGACCAGTCACAGTAACAACTGACCCGACAGACCAGTCACATTAACAACTGGCCAGACAGACCAGTCACAGTAAAAACTGTCCAGACAGACCAGTCACAGTAACAACTGACCAGACAGACCAGTCACAGTAACAACTGACCCGACAGACCAGTCACATTAACAACTGGCCAGACAGACCAGTCACAGTAAAAACTGTCCAGACAGACCAGTCACAGTAACAACTGACCAGACAGACCAGTCACAGTAAAAACTGACCAGACAGATCAGTCACTTACAGAAATGATTCACTTACTGGTGTGTAGTTGACATCTACAGGTGAAACATGAGGTGTATAACTAGGGAAGGAAATTAAGCCCACTAGCTCGAGGCCAGTCATTTTTAGACCGGCGAGTTGAACACTTTCCAAACTATCCCGTTGGCTAGTGAGGGCTAGTTTACATGGTGGTTTAACCAGCCGAGCACAGCACCCTAAAGCCTTCAGTCCCTGTAGGAGGACCAGACCCCCCTCCACATCGCGTCCCGTCTGGGGAAGACAGAGATCGTCCAGCTGTTACTGCAGCACATGGCTCATCCCGACGCCTCCACTACTAACGGATACAGTCCTCTGCACATCGCTGCCAGGGAGGGACAGTTAGAGACCACCGCTGTGTTGTTGGAGGCTGGGGCTTCACACTCACTGGCTACCAAGGTAGGATACACACACACACACACACACGCACACACACACACACACACACACACACACACACACACACACACACACACACACACACACACACACACACACACACACACACACACACACACATACACACACACACACACACACACACACATATACACACATATACACACACACACACACACATATACACACACATATACACACACACACTGTCTGTCTCCTCTACATGTATCCTCCCCCCTTACAGAAAGGATTCACTCCTCTACATGTATCCTCCCCCCTTACAGAAAGGATTCACTCCTCTACATGTATCCTCCCTCCTAACAGAAAGGATTCACTCCTCTACATGTATCCTCCCTCCTAACAGAAAGGATTCACTCCTCTACATGTATCCTCCCTCCTAACATAAAGGATTCACTCCTCTACATGTATACTCCTCCCTTACAGAAATGATTCACTCCTCTACATGTATCCTCCTCCCTAACAGAAAGGATTCACTCCTCTACATGTATCCTCCTCCCTAACAGAAAGGATTCACTCCTCTACATGTATCCTCCCTCCTTACAGAAAGGATTCACTCCTCTACATGTATCCTCCTCCCTAACAGAAAGGATTCACTCCTCTACATGTATCCTCCTCCCTATCAGAAAGGATTCACTCCTCTACATGTATCCTCCCTAACAGAAAGGATTCACTCCTCTACATGTATCCTCCCTTACAGAAAGGATTCACTCCTCTACATGTATCCTCCCTTACAGAAAGGATTCACTCCTCTACATGTATCCTCCCTAACAGAAAGGATTCACTCCTCTACATGTATCCTCCCTCCTAACAGAAAGGATTCACTCCTCTACATGTATCCTCCTCCCTTACAGAAAGGATTCACTCCTCTACATGTATCAGCCAAGTATGGAAGCCTGGAGGTGGCAAAACTCCTCCTGCAGCGCAAAGCTATGCCTGACGATGCCGGCAAGGTATTATGATAGACATACAGCAACTAGAGCTGGTGATATTATAGAAATACAGTAACTAGAACTGGTGAGAAGACAGAAATACAGTAACTAGAACTGGTATTATCACAGAAATACAGTAACTAGAACTATTGTTTTCACAGAAATACAATAACAAGAACTAGTGTTAGCATAGAAATCGATTATATAATCAAATCAAATCAAATGTATTTATATAGCCCTTCATACATCAGCTGATATCTCAAAGTGCTGTACAGAAACCCAGCCTAAAACCCCAAACAGCAAGCAATGCAGGTGTAGAAGCACGGTGGCTAGGAAAAATTCCCTAGAAAGGCCAAAACCTAGGAAGAAACCTAGAGAGGAACCAGGCTATGTGGGGTGGCCAGTCCTCTTCTGGCTGTGCCGGAAGAGGAAGAGAGGGAGGCCACAAAGAGAGAAAGAATAAAGTAAAAAAGGAGAGATGACACAGAGAAGGAGAGGAGGGAAGACAGAATAGCTAGAGAGGGAAGGAGAGAAGGAGAGAGGGAAGACAGAATAGCTAGAGAGAGGAGAGAGGGAAGACAGAATAGCTAGAGAGGGAAGGAGAGAGGGAAGACAGAATAGCTAGAGAGGGAAGGAGAGAGGGAAGACAGAATAGCTAGAGAGGGAAGGAGAGAAGGAGAGAGGGAAGACAGAATAGCTAGAGAGGGAAGGAGAGAAGGAGAGAGGAAAGACAGAATAGCTAGAGATGGAAGGAGAGAAGGAGAGAGGAAAGACAGAACAGCTAGAGAGCGAAAAAGGAGAGACAGATGAAAGAGAAGGAGAGTGTGAAGACAGAATAGCTAGAGAGAGAAAAGAGAGGGAGAGATGACAGAGGAGAGAGGGAAGATAGAATAGCTAGAGAGAGAAAAGAGAGGGAGAGATGACACAGAGGAGGAGAGAGGGAAGATAGAATAGCTAGAGAGAGAAAAAGAGGGAGAGATGACACAGAGGAGGAGAGAGGGAAGACAGAATAGCTAGAGAGGGAAGGAGAGAAGGAGAGAGGAAAGACAGAATAGCTAGAGAGGGAAGGAGAGAAGGAGAGAGGGAAGACAGAATAGCTAGAGAGAGAAGGGGAGATGAAGGGATGAGTAATACATGTGTTTCTCTCCCCCAGAACGGTCTGACTCCGCTGCACGTGGCAGCTCACTATGACAACCAGCAGGTGGCGCTGCTGCTGCTGGACAAAGGGGCGTCGCCCCACGCCACTGCCAAGGTGAGAAAACAACACAAAGCCTGGCGGGGGAAAGCCTTTCAAAAGTTTTACCGTGGAAAATAACAACTTGTTTTTTTACCGGACATGTTTAGATAGTACCTGCCTGTCCTCTTCTGGGTCCTGTTAGGTGAGGACATTCAGATAGTACCTGTCTGTCCTCTTCTGGGTCCTGTTAGGTGAGGACATTCAGATAGTACCTGCCTGTCCACTTCTGGGTCCTGTTAGGTAGGGACATTCAGATAGTACCTGGCTGTCCACTTCTGGGTCCTGTTAGGTGGGGACATTCAGATAGTATCTGCCTGTCCTCTTCTGGGTCCTGTTAGGTGGGGACATTTTTTACGGAAAACATTTAAAAACCTTCCGTGGAAGAAAACAAAAACAAATGTTTCTTGTTGGCCGAGTTCAGATAGTCCCTCCCTGTTTCACTCTATTTTCTATGTCCAAGGATGCTGACCCATAATACTGTCCTCTATATAACACTACTGTTGACCCATAATACTGTCCCCTATATAACACTACTGTTGGCCCATAATACTGTCCCCTATATAACACTACTGTTGACCCATAATACTGTCCCCTATATAACACTACTGTTGACCCATAATACTGTCCCCTATATAACACTACTGTTGACCCATAATACTGTCCCCTATATAACACAACTGTTGACCCATAATACTGTCCCCTATACAACACTACTGTTGACCAGGTCCCATAATACTGTCCCCTATATAACACTACTGTTGACCCATAATACTGTCCCCTATATAACACTACTGTTGGCCCATAATACTGTCCCCTATATAACACTACTGTTGACCCATAACTCTGTCCCCTATATAACACTACTGTTGACCCATAATACTGTCCCCTATATAACACTACTGTTGGCCCATAATACTGTCCCCTATATAACACTACTAATGGCCCATAATACTGTCCCCTATATAACACTACTGTTGGCCCATAATACTGTCCCCTATATAACACTACTGTTGGCCCATAATACTGTCCCCTATATAACACTACTGTTGACCCATAATACTGTCCCCTATATAACACTACTGTTGGCCCATAATACTGTCCCCTATATAACACTACTGTTGGCCCATAATACTGTCCCCTATATAACACTACTGTTGGCCCATAATACTGTCCCCTATACAACACTACTGTTGATCCATAATACTGTCCCCTATATAACACTACTGTTGACCCATAATACTGTCCCCTATATAACACTACTGTTGGCCCATAATACTGTCCCCTATATAACACTACTGTTGGCCCATAATACTGTCCCCTATATAACACTACTGTTGGCCCATAATACTGTCCCCTATATAACACTACTGTTGACCCATAATACTGTCCCCTATATAACACTACTGTTGGCCCATAATACTGTCCCCTATATAACACTACTGTTGACCCATAATACTGTCCCCTATATAACACTACTGTTGGCCCATAATACTGTCCCCTATATAACACTACTGTTGGCCCATAATACTGTCCCCTATACAACACTACTGTTGATCCATAATACTGTCCCCTATATAACACTACTGTTGACCCATAACTATGTCCCCTATATAACACTACTGTTGACCCATAACTATGTCCCCTATATAACACTACTGTTGACCCATAACTATGTCCCCTATATAACACTACTGTTGACCCATAACTATGTCCCCTATATAACACTACTGTTGACCCATAACTATGTCCCCTATATAACACTACTGTTGACCCATAATACTGTCCCCTATATAACACTACTGTTGACCCATAATACTGTCCCCTATATAACACTACTGTTGACCAGGTCCCATAATACTGTCCCCTATATAACACTACTGTTGACCAGGTCCCATAATACTGTCCCCTATATAACACTACTGTTGACCCATAACTCTGTCCCCTATATAACACTACTGTTGACCCATAATACTGTCCCCTATATAACACTACTGTTGACTCGGACCCATTAAAAAAAATAACAGAAATAATAATAAATTATATTATATATATTATATATATTAAATAAATAAATAATCTCAGAACCTGGTGTTTCTTATTGAAGTATCTCTGATGTTTTTTTCAAAACTAACACTGACGTATTCCTCCTACCCACAATCCTCTCTGCTCTCAGAACGGATACACCCCACTCCACATCGCTGCCAAGAAGAACCAGACGTGCGTCGCCTCGTCTCTGCTGCAGTACGGAGCAGAGACCAACGTCCTGACCAAACAGGGGGTCACCCCTCTACACCTGGCCTCACAGGAGGGGCACAGTGACATGACCAGTCTGCTGCTGGACAAGGGGGCTCACGTCAACACTCCCACTAAGGTAGGGGGGACAGAGACTCACATAAACACACACTGAGTCACAGCAGAGTCGTTGCACACATCCAAAAATGCACTCTTTGGCGTACACAACACATTCTCTCCCATCTCTCTCTCCCTGCCAACTCTCTCTCAATCTCTCTCTCCCTGCCACCTCTCCCTCCCATCTCTCTCGCCCCTC
>NW_027040490.1:587736-592736 GCF_034236695.1 Oncorhynchus nerka
CTGGGGGGATTCTATAGCTATGTGTTCTAGAATAACATTATCACTTCTACAATACATTCTGGGGGGATTCTATAGCTATGTGTTCTAGAATAACATTATCAGTTCTATAATACATTCTGGGGGGATTCTATAGCTATGTGTTCTAGAATAACATTATCACTTCTACAATACATTCTGGGGGATTCTATAGCTATGTGTTCTAGAATAACATTATCACTTCTACAATACATTCTGGGGGATTCTATAGCTATGTGTTCTAGAATAACATTATCACTTCTACAATACATTCTGGGGGGATTCTATAGCTATGTGTTCTAGAATAACATTATCACTTCTACAATACATTCTGGGGGATTCTATAGCTATGTGTTCTAGAATAACATTATCACTTCTACAATACATTCTGGGGGGATTCTATAGCTATGTGTTCTAGAATAACATTATCACTTCTACAATACATTCTGGGGGGATTCTATAGCTATGTGTTCTAGAATAACATTATCACTTCTAGAATACATTGTGGGGGATTCTATAGCTATGTGTTCTAGAATAACATTATCACTTCTACAATACATTCTGGGGGATTCTATAGCTATGTGTTCTAGAATAACATCACTTCTAGAATACATTCTGGGGGGATTCTATAGCTATGTGTTCTAGAATAACATCACTTCTAGAATACATTCTGGGGGATTCTATAGCTATGTGTTCTAGAATAACATTATCACTTCTAGAATACATTCTGGGGGTATTCTATAGCTATGTGTTCTAGAATAACATCACTTCTATAATACATTCTGGGGGGATTCTATAGCTATGTGTTCTAGAATAACATTATCACTTCTATAACAGGCTACACTGTTGTTTGGTTCGTGGTTTGAACAGTCACTGAGATTATATTTGGTTATCGATGCAAAATAGGTTACTTTGACGAATAGCTTAAATAGCCTATAGATCAGATCAAGGAACCGAGCGACAACACTGCCCCCACGACAGCAGAAGGAATAATAGTGTCTAAATATTCAGGTAGTAAGAAAGTAAGTTGAAAAGCCCGAAAGTGTCACAAGGAGTCACCCCCTTGGACGATTTTGCAGCTTCTTGCTTCTGCGTAGAGTTTGTAGTAAACTTTCCAGTAGGTATTTATTAACAGCCTGAGGAGAATGGTGGCGATAGATGTCTACCAGAATGATGCCAGAGATGACTGACTTCACAATGATGCCAGAGATGACTGACTTCACAATGATGCCAGAGATGACTGACTTCACGATGACGCCAGAGATGACTGACTTCACAATGATGCCAGAGATGACTGACTTCACGATGATGCCAGAGATGACTGACATCACAATGATACCAGAGATGACTGACTTCACGATGATGCCAGAGATGACTGACTTCACGATGATGCCAGAGATGACTGACATCACGATGATACCAGAGATGACTGACTTCACGATGATGCCAGAGATGACTGACTTCACGATGATGCCAGAGATGACTGACATCAACCTTTTAACTCTTTCTATTTATATCTCCCCCCTCTCCCACTTCTCCCCCCCCCTCTCCCTCCTCCCCCTCTCCCCCTCTCCCACTTCTCCCCCTCCTCCTCTCCTCTCCCTCCTCTCCCCCCAGGTGAGGACACTATGACAGGTGATGGAGGGGAGTACCTGAGAGCTGAGGACCTGAGGGAGCTGGGAGACGACTCTCTACCTGGACAATACCTGGACGGATTCAACTACATGAGCCACAACCTGGACAGGTGATGCACGCCCCCCACACACACACACACACACACACACACACACACACACACACACACACACACACACACACACACACACACACACCACACACACACACACGCACGGACACACAAATACACACACACACACACACACACGCACGGACACACAAATACACACACACACACACACACGCATGGACACACAAATACACACACACACACACACACACACGCATGGACACACAAATACACACACACACACACACACACACGCACGGACACACAAATACACACACACACACACACACGCATGGACACACAAATACACACACACACACACGCAGGGACACACAAATACACACACACACACACACACACACACACACACACACACACACACACACACACACACACACACACACACACACACACACAGAGTCACCTGATACCGTTCCACAAATTCTGCTCCAGCCATTACGATGAGCCCGTCCTCCCCAGTTAAGGTGCCACCAGCCTCCTATGGTACGCACTCACACTGACAGAAGGACAGACAGACACACACACACACAATGTGTTGATGTGTATAATACTGTCTGTGTCTCATCAGACCCTCTATCACTGTGTATAATATAGTACTGTCTATGTCTCCTCCAACCCTCTATCACTGTGTATAATATAGTACTGTCTATGTCTCCTCCAACCCTCTATCACTGTGTATAATATAGTACTGTCTATGTCTCCTCCAACCCTCTATCACTGTGTATAATATAGTACTGTCTATGTCTCATCAGACCCTCTATCACTGTGTATAATATAGTACTGTCTATGTCTCATCAGACCCTCTATCACTGTGTATAATATAGTACTGTCTATGTCTCATCAGACCCTCTATCACTGTGTATAATATAGTACTGTCTATGTCTCATCAGACCCTCTATCACTGTGTATAATATAGTACTGTCTATGTCTCATCAGACCCCTCTATCACTGTGTATAATATAGTACTGTCTATGTCTCATCAGACCCTCTATCACTGTGTATAATATAGTACTGTCTATGTCTCATCAGACCCTCTATCACTGTGTATAATATAGTACTGTCTATGTCTCATCAGACCCTCTATCACTGTGTATAATATAGTACTGTCTATGTCTCATCAGACCCTCTATCACTGTGTATAATATAGTACTGTCTATGTCTCATCAGACCCCTCTATCACTGTGTATAATATAGTACTGTCTATGTCTCATCAGACCCTCTATCACTGTGTATAATATAGTACTGTCTATGTCTCCTCCAACCCTCTATCACTGTGTATAATATAGTACTGTCTATGTCTCCTCCAACCCTCTATCACTGTGTATAATATAGTACTGTCTATGTCTCCTCCAACCCTCTATCACTGTGTATAATATAGTACTGTCTATGTCTCATCAGACCCTCTATCACTGTGTATAATATAGTACTGTCTATGTCTCATCAGACCCTCTATCACTGTGTATAATATAGTACTGTCTATGTCTCATCAGACCCTCTATCACTGTGTATAATATAGTACTGTCTATGTCTCATCAGACCCTCTATCACTGTGTATAATATAGTACTGTCTATGTCTCATCAGACCCTCTATCACTGTGTATAATATAGTACTGTCTATGTCTCATCAGACCCTCTATCACTGTGTATAATATAGTACTGTCTATGTCTCATCAGACCCTCTATCACTGTGTATAATATAGTACTGTCTATGTCTCATCAGACCCTCTATCACTGTGTATAATATAGTACTGTCTATGTCTCATCAGACCCTCTATCACTGTGTATAATATAGTACTGTCTATGTCTCATCAGACCCCTCTATCACTGTGTATAATATAGTACTGTCTATGTCTCATCAGACCCTCTATCACTGTGTATAATATAGTACTGTCTGTGTCTCATCAGACCCTCTATCACTGTGTATAATATAGTACTGTCTATGTCTCATCTCAGACCCTCTATCACTGTGTATAATATAGTACTGTATATGTCTCATCAGACCCTCTATCACTGTGTATAATATAGTACTGTCTATGTCTCATCAGACCCTCTATCACTGTGTATAATATAGTACTGTCTATGTCTCATCAGACCCTCTATCACTGTGTATAATATAGTACTGTCTATGTCTCATCAGACCCTCTATCACTGTGTATAATATAGTACTGTATATGTCTCATCAGACCCTCTATCACTGTGTATAATATAGTACTGTCTATGTCTCATCAGACCCTCTATCACTGTGTATAATATAGTACTGTCTATGTCTCATCAGACCCTCTATCACTGTGTATAATATAGTACTGTCTATGTCTCATCAGACCCTCTATCACTGTGTATAATATAGTACTGTCTATGTCTCATCAGACCCTCTATCACTGTGTATAATATAGTACTGTCTATGTCTCATCAGACCCCTCTATCACTGTGTATAATATAGTACTGTCTATGTCTCATCAGACCCTCTATCACTGTGTATAATATAGTACTGTCTGTGTCTCATCAGACCCTCTATCACTGTGTTGATGTGTATAATATAGTACTGTCTATGTCTCATCAGACCCTCTATCACTGTGTATAATATAGTACTGTCTATGTCTCATCAGACCCTCTATCACTGTGTATAATATAGTACTGTCTATGTCTCATCAGACCCTCTATCACTGTGTATAATATAGTACTGTCTATGTCTCCAGGTCTCATCAGACCCCTGTCCACCAGAGAGATGGAGTCCTGATTGAAGACATGATCACCAGCCACCAGGTCATTAAACATTTACACACCTTCACACACCTTCACACACCTTTTCAGAAACCGGTGTACACCTTCACACAGCTGTACACATCATTACAACCTTTACACACAGCTTTACACACCTGTAGAAACCTTAACACACCTGTATACTCACCTGTATAAATACACCTGTTGATGTTTCTGTTGAAGTCCACCTCCAGATGTAGTTGTGTTGGTCAGCAGGTGTCGTCTCTGTCCAGAGAGAATGAGAAGGACTCCTTCAGACTGAGCTGGGGAGCAGAGCACCTGGACAACGTAGTGCTGTCATCTAGCCTGCTGCACTCTGGGTCAGTATGGAGCACACACACACACACACACATGCACACACACACATGCACTCACACACACACACGCACACTCACACACACAAGCATGCAAGCACACACATGCACACACATGCACACACACACACACGCACATACAT
>NW_027040490.1:597736-720236 GCF_034236695.1 Oncorhynchus nerka
ATGGAATGGAATGGAATGGAAGTGAATAGAATGGAATGGAAGTGAATAGAATGGAATGGAAGTGAATGGAAGAATGGAATGGAAGTGAATAGAATGGAATGAATAGAATGGAAGTGAATAGAATGGAAGAATAGAATGGAATGGGAAGTGAATAGAATGGAATGGAATAGAATGGAATGGAATGAATGAAGTGAATAGAATGGAATGGAATGTGAATAGAATGGAAGTGAATAATGGAATGGAATGGAATGAATAGAATGGAATGGAATGAATGGAATGGAAGTGAATGGAAGAATAGAATGGAATGGAAGTGAATAGAATGGAATGGAATGAAGTGAATAGAATGGAATGTGAATAATAGAATGGAATGAATAGAATGGAAGTGAATAGAATGGAATGGAAGTGAATAGAATGGAAGTGAATGGAATGGAAGTGAATAGAATGGAATGGAATGAATAGAATGGAATGGAAGTGAATAGAATGGAATGGAAGAATAGAATGGAATGGAATGGAATAGAATGGAAGTGAATAGAATGGAATGGAAGTGAATAGAATGGAATGGAAATGGAATGGAATAGAATGAATAGAATGAATGGAATGAATAGAATGGAAGTGAATGGGAATGGAAGTGAATAGAATGGAATGGAATAGAATGGAATGGAATGGAATGGAAGTGAATAATGAATGGAAGGAAGTGAATAGAATGGAATGGAATGAATAGAATGGAATGAATGGAAGTGAATAGAATGGAATGGAATGGAATGGAAGTGAATAGAATGGAATGGAAGGAATGAATGGAAGTGAATGGAATGGAAGAATAGAATGAATAATAGAATGGAATGGAAGTGAATAGAATAGAATGGAATGGAATGGAATGAATGGAATGGAATGGAATGAATAGAATGGAATGGAAGTGAATAGAATGGAATGGAAGTGAATGAATAGAATGGAATGAATGGAATGGAATGGAAATGGAATGAATAGAATGAATAGAATGGAAGTGAATAGAATGGAATGGAAGTGAATAGAATGGAAGTGAATAGAATGGAATGGAAGTGAATAGAATGAATGGAATATGGAATGAATAGAATGGAATGGAAGTGAATGAATAGAATGGAATGGAATGAATAGAATGGAATGAATAATAGAATGAGAATGGAATGGAATGGAAGTGAATAGAATGGAAGTGAATAGAATGAATGGAATGAATGGAATGAATAGAATGGAAGTGAATAGAATGGAATGAATGAATGGAATGGAATGGAATGAATAGAATGGAATGAATAGAATGAATGGAATGAATAGAATGGAATGAATAGAATGGAAGTGAATAGAATGGAATGAATGGAATGGAATGGAAGTGAATAGAATGGAATGGAATGAATGGAATGGAAGTGAATAGAATGGAAGTGAATAATGAATGAATGAATGGAATGAATAGAATGAATGGAATAGAATGGAATGGAAGTGAATAGAATGGAATGGAAGTGAATGGAATGGAATGAATGGAATGGAAGTGAATGGAATGGAATGAATAGAATGGAAGTGAATGGAATGAATGGAATGGAAGTGAATGGAATGGAATGAATGGAATGGAAGTGAATAGAATGGAATGGAATAGAATGGAAGTGAATAGAATGGAATGAATAGAAATGGAATGAATAGAATGGAATGAATGAATGAATGGAATGTGAATGGAATGTGAATGGAATGGAATGAATGAATGGAATGGAAGTGAATAGAATGGAAGTGAATGGAAGGAATGGAAGTGAATAGAATGGAATGGAAGTGAATAGAATGGAATGAATGGAATGGAAGTGAATAGAATGGAATGGAAGTGAATAGAATGGAATGGAATGAATGAATGAATGAATGAATGGAATGAATGAATAGAATGGAATGAATGGAAGTGAATAGAATGGAATGGAAGTGAATGGAAGAATGGAATGGAATGAATAGAATAGAATGAATGGAAGTGAATAGAATGGAAGTGAATAGAATGGAATGGAAGTGAATAGAATGGAATGGAAGTGAATAGAATGGAATGGAATGAATAGTGAATAGAATGAATGGAAGTGAATAGAATGGAATGAATGGAATGGAAGTGAATGGAATGAAGTGAATAGAATGGAAGTGAATAGAATGGAATGGAAGTGAATGAAATGAATAGAATAGAATGGAATGGAAGAATGGAATGGAATAGGAATGGAAGTGAATAGAATGGAATAGAATGGAATGGAATGGAAGTGAATGGAATGGAGTGAATGAATGGAATGAATAGAATAGAATGGAATGGAATGAATAGAATAGAATGGAATGGAATGGAATGAATAGAATGGAATGAATAGAATGGAATGGAGAAGTGAATAGAATGAATGGAGAATGGAATGGAAGTGAATAGAATGGAAGTGAATAGAATGAATGAATAGAATGGAATGGAAGGAATAGAATGGAATGGAAGTGAATAGAATGGAAGTGAATAGAATGGAATGGAATGGAAGTGAATAGAATGGAAGTGAATAGAATGGAATGGAAGTGAATAGAATGGAATGGAAGTGAATAGAATGGAAGTGAATAGAATGGAATGGAAGTGAATAGAATGGAAGTGAATAGAATGGAAGTGAATAGAATGGAAGTGAATAGAATGGAAGTGAATAGAATGAATGGAATGGAATGGAATGAATAGAATGGAATGGAATGGAATGGAATGGAATGGAATGGAATGGAAGAATAGAATGGAATGGAAGTGAATAGAATGGAAGTGAATAGAATGGAATGGAAGTGAATAGAATGAATGGAATGGAATGAATAGAATGGAAGGAAGTGAATAGAATGGAATGGAATGGAAGTGAATAGAATGGAATGGAAGAATAGAATAGAATGGAATGAATAGAATAGAATGAATGGAAGGAATGGAATGAATAGAATGGAATGGAAGTGAATAGAATGGAATGGAAGTGAATGGAATGGAAGTGAATAGAATGGAATGGAAGTGAATAGAATGGAATGGAAGTGAATAGAATGGAATGGAATGAATAGAATGGAATGGAATGAATAGAATGGAATGGAATAGAATGAATGAATAGAATGAATAGAATGAATGAATGGAATGGAATGAATAGAATGGAATGGAATGGAATGGAATGGAATGGAATGAATAGAATGAATGGAATGGAATGGAATGGAAGTGAATAGAATGGAATGGAAGTGAATAGAATGGAATGGAATGGAATGGAATGGAATAGAATGGAATGGAAGAATAGAATGGAATGGAATGGAATGGAATGGAATGAATAATAGAATGAATGAATGGAATGTGAATAGAATGGAAGTGAATGGAATGGAATGGAATGGAAGTGAATAGAATGGAATGGAAGTAGAATAGAATGGAATGGAAGTGAATAGAATGGAATGGAATGGAAGTGAATAGAATGGAATGGAAGTGAATAGAATAGAATGGAATGGAAATGGAAGTGAATGGAATGGAAGTGAATGGAAGTGAATAGAATGGAATGGAAGTGAATGGAATGAATAGAATAGAATGGAAGAATAGAATGGAAATGAATGGAATGGAAGTGAATAGAATGGAATGGAAGTGAATAGAATGAATGGAATGGAAGTGAATAGAATGGAATGAATGGAAGTGAATAGAATGGAAAGTGAATAGAATGGAATGGAATGGAATGGAAGTGAATAGAATGGAATGGAAATGGAAGTGAATAGAATGGAATAGAATGAATGGAATGAATAGAATGGAATGGAATGGAATGGAAGAATAGAATGGAATAGAATGAATGGAATGGAAGTGAATGGAATGGAAGTGAATAGAATGGAATGGAATGGAATAGAATGGAATGGAAGTGAATAGAATGGAAGTGGAAGTGAATAGAATGGAATGGAAGTGAATAGAATGGAATGGAATGGAATAGAATGGAATGGAAGTGAATAGAATGGAAGTGAATAGAATGGAATGGAATGAATAGAATGGAATGGAATAATAGAATGGAATGGAAGTGAATAGAATGGAAGAATAGAATGGAATGGAAGTGAATGGAATGGAAGTGAATAGAATGGAATGGAAGTGAATAGAATGGAAGAATGAATGAATGGAAGTGAATGAATGAATGGAATGAATGAATGGAATGGAATGAATAGAATGGAATGAATAGAATGGAATGGAATGGAATGAATGAATAGAATGGAATGGAATGAATGGAATGGAATGAATAATAGAATGGAATGGAATGGAATGAATGAATAGAATGGAATGGAAGTGAATAGAATGGAATGGAATGGAAGTGAATAGAATGGAATGGAAGTGAATAGAATGAATGGAATGGAATGGAAGTGAATAGAATGGAATGGAAGTGAATAGAATGAATGGAAGTGAATAGAATGGAAGTGGAATGAATAGAATGGAATGGAAGTGAATAGAATAGAATGAATGGAATGGAATGAATGAATGAATAGAATGGAATGGAATGGAAGTGAATAGAATGGAATGGAAGTGAATAGAATGAATGGAATGGAATGAATAGAATGGAATGGAATGGAATGAATGAATAGAATGGAATGGAAGTGAATAGAATGGAATGGAATGGAATGAAGTGAATAGAATGGAATGAATGGAAGAATAGAATGGAAGTGAATAGAATGGAATGAATAGAATGAATGGAAGTGAATAGAATGGAATGGAAGTGAATGAATGGAAGTGAATAGAATGGAATGAATGAATGGAATGGAATGGAAGTGAATAGAATGGAATGGAAGTGAATAGAATGTGAATAGAATGGAATGGAAGTGAATAGAATGGAATGGAAGTGAATAGAATGGAATGAAATGGAATGGAAGAATAGAATGGAATGGAATGGAAGTGAATGAATGGAGAATGGAATGGAATGGAATGGAATGGAAGTGAATGGAAGAATGGAATGAATGAATGGAATGGAATGGAATAGAATGGAAGTGAATAGAATAGAATGGAATGGAAGTGAATGAATGGAATGGAAGTGAATAGAATGGAATGGAAGTGAATAGAATGAATGAATGGAATGGAATGAATAGAATGAATAATGGAATGGAATGAATGAATGGAATGAATAGAATGGAATGAATGAATGAATAGAATGGAATGGAATAGAATGAATGGAATGGAATGGAATGGAAGTGAATAGAATGAATGGAATGGAATGAATAGAATGGAATGGAAGTGAATAGAATGGAATGGAATGGAATGGAAGTGAATAGAATGGAATGGAAGTGAATAGAATGGAATGGAAGTGAATAGAATGGAATGGAAGTGAATAGAATGGAATGGAAGTGAATAGAATGGAATGGAAGTGAATAGAATGGAATGGAATGAATGAGAATGGAAGTGAATAGAATGGAATGGAAGTGAATAGAATGGAATGGAATGGAATGGAATGGAAGTGAATAGAATGGAATGGAATGGAATGGAAGTGAATAGAATGGAATGGAAGTGAATAGAATGGAATGGAATGGAATGGAAGTGAATAGAATGGAAGTGAATAGAATGGAATGGAATGGAAGTGAATAGAATGGAATGGAAGTGAATAGAATGGAATGGAATGGAATGAATAGAATGGAATAGAATGGAATGAATGAATGGAATAGTGAATAGAATAGAATGGAATGGAAGTGAATAGAATGGAATGGAAGTGAATAGAATAGAATGGAATGGAATGGAAGTGAATAGAATGGAATGGAAGTGAATAGAATAATAGAATGGAATGGAAGTGAATAGAATGGAATGGAAGTGAATAGAATAGAATAGAATGGAATGGAATGAATAGAATGGAATGAATAGAATGGAATGGAAGTGAATAGAATGGAGAATGGAATGGAATGGAAGTGAATAGAATGGAATGGAAGTGAATAGAATAGAATGGAATGGAAGTGAATAGAATGGAATGGAAGTGAATAGAATGGAATGGAATGGAAGTGAATAGAATGGAATGGAAGTGAATAGAATGGAATGGAAGTGAATGGGAATGGAAGTGAATAGAATGGAATGGAATGAATAGAATAGAATGGAATGGAAGTGAATAGAATGGAATGGAAGTGAATAGAATGGAATGGAATGGAAGTGAATAGAATGGAATGGAATGAATGAATAGAATGGAATGGAATGAATAGAATGGAAGTGAATGAATGGAATGGAATGGAAGTGAATAGAATGGGAATGGAAGTGAAGTGAATAGAATGGAATGGAATAGAATGAATGGAATGGAATGGAAGTGAATAGAATGGAATAGGCATGGAAGTGAATAGAATGGAATGGAAGTGAATAGAATAGAATGGAATGGAATGGAAGTGAATAGAATGGAATGAAGTGAATAGAATAGAATGGAATGGAATGGAAGTGAATAGAATGGAATGGAAGTGAATTTAATGGAATGGAAGTGAATAGAATAGAATGGAATGGAATGGATGAATAGAATGGAAGTGGAATAGAATAGAATGGAATCTGTGGAAGTGATAGAATGGAATGGAATGGAATAGAATGGAATGGAAGTGAATAGAATGGAATGGAAGTGAATAGAATGGAATGGAAATGAGTAGAATGGAAGTGAATAGAATGGAATGGAAGTGAATAGAATGGAATGGAAGTGAATAGAATGGAATGGAAGTGAATAGAATGGAATGAATAGAATGGAATGTGAATAGAATGGAAGTGGAATAGAATGGAATGGAATGGAATGGAAGTGAATAGAATGGAATGGAAGTGAATGGAATGGAATGGAAGTGAATAGAATGGAATGGAAGTGAATAGAATAGAATGGAATGGAATGGAAGTGAATAGAATGGAATGGAATGGAATGGAAGTGAATAGAATGGAATGGAAGTGAATAGAATAGAATGGAATGGAAGTGAATAGAATGGAATGGAAGTGAATAGAATAGAATGGAATGGAATGTGAATAGAATGGAATGGAAGTGAATAGAATAGAATGGAATGGAAGTGAATAGAATAGAATGGAATGGAAGTGAATAGAATAGAATGGAATGGAAGTGAATAGAATGGAATGGAAGTGAATAGAATAGAATGGAATGGAATGGAAGTGAATAGAATGGAATGGAAGTGAATAGAATAGAATGGAAGTGAATAGAATGGAAGTGAATAGAATGGAAGTGAATAGAATGGAATGGAAGTGAATAGAATGGAAGTGAATAGAATGGAAGTGAATAGAATGGAAGTGAATAGAATGGAAGTGAATAGAATGGAAGTGAATAGAATGGAATGGAAGTGAATAGAATGGAAGTGAATAGAATGGAATGGAAGTGAATAGAATGGAATGGAAGTGAATAGAATGGAATGGAAGTGAATAGAATGGAATGGAAATGAGTAGAATGGAAGTGAATAGAATGGAATGGAAGTGAATAGAATGGAATGGAAGTGAATAGAATGGAATGGAAGTGAATAGAATGGAAGTGAATAGAATGGAATGGAAGTGAATGGAAGTGAATAGAATGGAATGGAATGGAATGGAAGTGAATAGAATGGAATGGAAGTGAATGGAATGGAATGGAAGTGAATAGAATGGAATGGAAGTGAATAGAATAGAATGGAATGGAATGGAAGTGAATAGAATGGAATGGAATGGAATGGAAGTGAATAGAATGGAATGGAAGTGAATAGAATAGAATGGAATGGAAGTGAATAGAATGGAATGGAAGTGAATAGAATAGAATGGAATGGAATGGAAGTGAATAGAATGGAATGGAAGTGAATAGAATAGAATGGAATGGAAGTGAATAGAATGGAATGGAAGTGAATAGAATAGAATGGAATGGAATGGAAGTGAATAGAATGGAATGGAAGTGAATAGAATAGAATGGAATGGAATGGAAGTGAATAGAATGGAATGGAAGTGAATAGAATAGAATGGAATGGAAGTGAATAGAATAGAATGGAATGGAATGGAAGTGAATAGAATGGAATGGAAGTGAATAGAATGGAAGTGAATAGAATGGAAGTGAATAGAATGGAATGGAAGTGAATTTAATGGAATGGAAGTGAATAGAATGGAATGGAAATGAGTAGAATGGAAGTGAATAGAATGGAATGGAAGTGAATAGAATGGAATGGAAGTGAATAGAATGGAATGGAAGTGAATAGAATGGAATGGAAGTGAATGGAATGGAATGGAAGTGAATAGAATGGAATAGGCATCTCTGTGCGAGACAAGAAGTTCTTAACAATTCACTACATAGGCATCTCTCTCCGAGACAAGAAGTTCGTTACCAATTCACTACATAGGCATCTCTGTCAGAGACAAGAAGTTCGTGAACAATTCACTACATAGGCATCTCTGTCAGAGACAAGAAGTTCGTGAACAATTCACTACATAGGCATCTCTGTCAGAGACAAGAAGTACGTTAACAATTCACTACATAGGCATCTCTGTCAGAGACAAGAAGTCCGTTAACAATTCACTACATAGGCATCTCTGTCAGAGACAAGAAGTTTGTTAACAATTCAGAGAGGCAAGAGTGACCTCTCCTGTCCTCTGGAATCTAGGCTGTTATCCTGTCCTCTCCTGTCCTCTGGAATCTAGGCTGTTATCCTGTCCCCTCCTGTCCTCTGGAACCTAGGCTGTTATCCAGTCCTCTCCTGTCCTCTGGAACCTAGGCTGTTATCCTGTCCCCTCCTGTCCTCTGGAACCTAGGCTGTTATCCTGTCCCCTCCTGTCCTCTGGAACCTAGGCTGTTATCCTGTCCCCTCCTGTCCTCTGGAACCTAGGCTGTTATCCAGTCCCCTCCTGTCCTCTGGAACCTAGGCTGTTATCCTGTCCTCTGGAACCTAGGCTGTTATCCAGTCCCCTCCTGTCCTCTGGAACCTAGGCTGTTATCCTGTCCCCTCCTGTCCTCTGGAACCTAGGCTGTTATCCTGTCCCCTCCTGTCCTCTGGAACCTAGGCTGTTATGCTGTCCCCTCCTGTCCTCTGGAACCTAGGCTGTTATCCTGTCCAGTCCCCTCCTGTCCTCTGGAACCTAGGCTGTTATCCTGTCCAGTCCCCTCCTGTCCTCTGGAACCTAGGCTGTTATCCAGTCCCCTCCTGTCCTCTGGAACCTAGGCTGTTATCCAGTCCCCTCCTGTCCTCTGGAACCTAGGCTGTTATCCTGTCCAGTCCCCTCCTGTCCTCTGGAACCTAGGCTGTTATCCAGTCCCCTCCTGTCCTCTGGAACCTAGGCTGTTATCCTGTCCAGTCCCCTCCTGTCCTCTGGAACCTAGGCTGTTATCCTGTCCCCTCCTGTCCTCTGGAACCTAGGCTGTTATCCTGTCCTCTCCTGTCCTCTGGAACCTAGGCTGTTATCCAGTCCCCTCCTGTCCTCTGGAACCTAGGCTGTTATCCTGTCCAGTCCCCTCCTGTCTTCTGGAACCTAGGCTGTTATCCAGTCCCCTCCTGTCCTCTGGAACCTAGGCTGTTATCCAGTCCCCTCCTGTCCTCTGGAACCTAGGCTGTTATCTTGTCCCCTCCTGTCCTCTGGAACCTGGCTGTTATCCTGTCCCCTCCTGTCCTCTGGAACCTAGGCTGTTATCCTGTCCAGTACCCTCCTGTCCTCTGGAACCTAGGCTGTTATCCTGTCCAGTCCCCTCCTGTCCTCTGGAACCTAGGCTGTTATCCTGTCCTGTCCCCTCCTGTCCTCTGGAACCTAGGCTGTTATCCTGTCCCCTCCTGTCCTCTGGAACCTAGGCTGTTATCCAGTCCCCTCCTGTCCTCTGGAACCTAGGCTGTTATCCTGTCGCCTCCTGTCCTCTGGAACCTAGGCTGTTATCCTGTCCAGTCCCCTCCTGTCCTCTGGAACCTAGGCTGTTATCCTTTCCCCTCCTGTTCTCTGGAACCTAGGCTGTTATCCTGTCCCCTCCTGTCCTCTGGAACCTAGGCTGTTATCCTGTCCAGTCCCCTCCTGTCCTCTGGAACCTAGGCTGTTATCCTGTCCTGTCCCCTCCTGTCCTCTGGAACCTAGGCTGTTATCCTATCCAGTTCCCTCCTGTCCTCTGGAACCTAGGCTGTTATCCAGTCCCCTCCTGTCATCTGGAACCTAGGCTGTTATCCAGTTCCCTCCTGTCCTCTGGAACCTAGGCTGTTATCCTGTCCAGTCCCCTCCTGTCCTCTGGAACCTAGGCTGTTATCCTGTCCAGTCCCCTCCTGTCCTCTGGAACCTAGGCTGTTATCCTGTCCCCTCCTGTCCTCTGGAACCTAGGCTGTTATCCTGTCCAGTACCCTCCTGTCCTCTGGAACCTAGGCTGTTATCCTGTCCAGTCCCCTCCTGTCCTCTGGAACCTAGGCTGTTATCCTGTCCCCTCCTGTCCTCTGGAACCTAGGCTGTTATCCTGTCCTCTCCTGTCCTCTGGAACCTAGGCTGTTATCCTGTCCTCTCCTGTCCTCTGGAACCTAGGCTGTTATCCTGTCCAGTCCCCTCCTGTCCTCTGGAACCTAGGCTGTTATCCTGTCCTGTCCCCTCCTGTCCTCTGGAACCTAGGCTGTTATCCTGTCCAGTTCCCTCCTGTCCTCTGGAACCTAGGCTGTTATCCAGTCCCCTCCTGTCCTCTGGAACCTAGGCTGTTATCCAGTTCCCTCCTGTCCTCTGGAACCTAGGCTGTTATCCTGTCCAGTCCCCTCCTGTCCTCTGGAACCTAGGCTGTTATCCTGTCCCCTCCTGTCCTCTGGAACCTAGGCTGTTATCCTGTCCAGTACCCTCCTGTCCTCTGGAACCTAGGCTGTTATCCAGTCCCCTCCTGTCCTCTGGAACCTAGGCTGTTATCCTGTCCAGTCCCCTCCTGTCCTCTGGAACCTAGGCTGTTATCCTGTCCCCTCCTGTCCTCTGGAACCTAGGCTGTTATCCTGTCCTCTCCTGTCCTCTGGAACCTAGGCTGTTATCCTGTCCTCTCCTGTCCTCTGGAACCTAGGCTGTTATCCTGTCCAGTTCCAATCCCACTGAAACCCCAAATCCTGACTCCTGCCTGGCATGAAAATTCCTAATTTTATTCTTTAATCACATAGGTTGCATTGTCAAAGAACATCTCTTGCCTATGCAAGTCAAAATAGCACTATAGAATTCACCCTACTTCTCAGTGATGTCTCGTATTGCCTCCCCATATGAGAGCTTCGGTAGAGAACGTGTGATCAACAAACGGTACGAGAGTAGATATGGATATTTTAAAAACAGAGTTAGTCCCTGTTTAAAAAACCTTGATATTTAAACTATTTCAGGTCTTCATCTCCACGTTATTCATGAGCTGATGTACTACCTGTATAATCATTCACTCGATTTTGCCAAATATCGGAGATGTTCTGTCATTCGTTGAAAGGAGGTTATGCAGCAACTTTGGTCGTTTGACTTTTTGTTTGACTGCGGATACCGAGTCGGTGCTTCCTGAGCGCGCTCAGAGATAACCTAGAAGGTGTACTGCTGAAATGTGCTGAATTCATTGAGGAACATGATAGAGCTCGGATTTTATAAACAGCCTGTTTTTCACTTCGCAACAATGTCACTAACCACTGTTTCCATCCACAGTTTTTATGCGAGTAAAATCATACCGCATAAAAAAACATTTTTAAACTCACAACATCTGCGATGAAAAGTTTTGGTATCGTTGTATAAATGCCGACAGATCATTTGTTCGTTCCACATGGTGAGATCTTTTAATGTCTGTAAAATTATGCAAGAAATGGTGGTGGAAACACACCCTTTCACAGATCAACCATTTAACCCCTTCTCCCCCGTTTCCCCTTCTCCCTCTCCCTCCACACCTCTCCATCTTCTCTCCCCTTCCCTCCACACATCTCCCTCTTCTCTCCCCTTCCCTCCACACCTCTCCCTCTTCTCTCCCATTCCCTCCACACCTCTCCCTCTTCTCTCCCCTTCCCTCCACACCTCTCCCTCTTCTCTCCCCTTCCCTCCACACCTCTCCCTCTTCTCTCCCCTTCCCTCCACACCTCTCCCTCTTCTCTCCCCTTCCCTCCACACCTCTCCCTCTTCTCTCCCCTTCCCTCCACACCTCTCCCTCTTCTCTCCCCTTCCCTCCACACCTCTCCCTCTTCTCTCCCCTTCCCTCCACACCTCTCCCTCTTCTCTCCCCTTCCCTCCACACCTCTCCCTCTTCTCTCCCCTTCCCTCCACACCTCTCCCTCTTCTCTCCCCTTCCCTATGTCATCTCCTCTCCCTTTCCAACCCACCGCTCCCTCCCCTTCCCCCTCTCCCTCCTCTCCTCCTCTCCCCTCAGCTTCCTGGTCAGTTTCATGGTGGACGCCAGGGGTGGGGCCATGCGTGGTTGCCGTCACAACGGGCTGCGCATCATCGTGCCGCCCAGGAAGTGTTCCGCTCCGACGCGGGTGACGTGCCGCCTGGTGAAGAGGCACCGCCTGGCGTCTATGCCCCCCATGGTGGAGGGCGAGGGGCTGGCAGGACGTATCATCGAGGTCGGCCCCACCGGGGCACAGTTCCTCGGGTAAGACGGAGAGAGGAGGGGGGGTGTGGACGAGAGAGAGAGAGAGTGTGTCTGTGTGTACGTGTGCTCGTTCGTGTGTGTGTGTGTGTGTGTAATGTGTGTACGTCCTTGCGTGTGTGTGTGTGTTGACGTTCTCTTCTCCCCCCCCGTGCTGCGTAATGGATCAGTAAGCTCCACCTCCCCACGGCCCCGCCCCCTCTGAACGAGGGAGAGAGTCTTGTCAGCAGGATACTACAGCTGGGGCCTCCTGGCACCAAGTTCCTGGGGTAACTAAAACACTACAGCTGGGGCCTCCTAGCACCAAGTTCCTGGGGTAAATCACACACTACAGCTGGGGCCTCTAGGCACCAAGTTCCTGGGGTAACTAAAACACTACAGCTGGGGCCTCCTAGCACCAAGTTCCTGGGGTAAATCACACACTACAGCTGGGGCCTCCTAGCACCAAGTTCCTGGGGTAACTAAAACACTACAGCTGGGGCCTCTAGGCACCAAGTTCCTGGGGTAACTAAAACACTACAGCTGGGGCCTCTAGGCACCAAGTTCCTGGGGTAACTAAAACACTACAGCTGGGGCCTCCTAGCACCAAGTTCCTGGGCTAAATCACACACTACAGCTGGGGCCTCTAGGCACCAAGTTCCTGGGGTAACTAAAACACTACAGCTGGGGCCTCCTGGCACCAAGTTCCTGGGGTAAATCACACACTACAGCTGGGGCCTCTAGGCACCAAGTTCCTGGGGTAACTAAAACACTACAGCTGGGGCCTCTAGGCACCAAGTTCCTGGGGCAACTAAAACACTACAGCTGGGGCCTCTAGGCACCAAGTTCCTTGGGTAACTAAAACACTACAGCTGGGGCCTTCTGGCACCAAGTTCCTGGGGTAACTCACACACTACAGCTGGGGCCTCCTAGCACCAAGTGCCTGGGGTAACTAAAACACTACAGCTGGGGCCTCTGGGCACCAAGTTCCTGGGGTAACTAAAACACTACAGCTGGGGCCTCTAGGCACCAAGTTCCTTGGGTAACTAAAACACTACAGCTGGGGCCTTCTGGCACCAAGTTCCTGGGGTAACTCACACACTACAGCTGGGGCCTCCTAGCACCAAGTGCCTGGGGTAACTAAAACACTACAGCTGGGGCCTCCTAGCACCAAGTTCCTGGGGTAACTAAAACACTACAGCTGGGGCCTCCTGGCACCAAGTTCCTGGGGTAACTAAAACACTACAGCTGGGGCCTCCTAGCACCAAGTTCCTGGGGTAAATCACACACTACAGCTGGGGCCTCCGAGCACCAAGTTCCTGGGGTAAATCACACACTACAGCTGGGGCCTCTAGGCACCAAGTTCCTGGGGTAACTAAAACACTACAGCTGGGGCCTCTAGGCACCAAGTTCCTGGGGTAACTAAAACACTACAGCTGGGGCCTCTAGGCACCAAGTTCCTGGGGTAACTAAAACACTACAGCTGGGGCCTCTAGGCACCAAGTTCCTGGGGTAACTAAAACACTCCAGCTGGGGCCTCTAGGCACCAAATTCCTGGGGTAACTCACTCACTACAGCTGGGCCTCTGGGCACCAAGTTCCTGGGGTAACTAAAACACTACAGCTGGGGCCTCTAGGCACCAAGTTTCTGGGGTAACTAAAACACTACAGCTGGGGCCTCCAGGCACGGAGACCACTGAGAGAGAGGGACACAATATATACCCCGGCCCCTGGTCTCATCATATATACCCACCGAGCCAGACCATATATACCCTGGTCTCATCATATATACCCTGGTCTCATCATATATACCCTGGTCTCACCATATATACCCTGGTCTCACCATATATACCCTGGTCTCATCATATATACCCTGGTCTCACCATATATACCCTGGTCTCATCATATATACCCTGGTCTCATCATATATACCCTGGTCTCACCATATATACCCTGGTCTCATCATATATACCCTGGTCTCATCATATCTTCTCCCCAGCCTTCTCCACATTTGAGTTACAGTGTCGTTGTGTTGTTGAGAATTACAGTCTGAATCAGTTCCAGTTTTATCCCATTACCCCCCATGATTTTTCCTCCCCATATTGTAATGTTGTGATTTTTCTATGTTCGGAATAGTATGTCACCTGACCCTCCTCCTCCTCTTCCTCCTCCTCCTCATCATCATCAAAATATCATATCCTTCTGTTTGCTTGAATCTTCTCCAGGATTTCTTTGTCCCTCATCTTGTGATGTTTTGTGTTCTTCCGTGGAATGTGTCCTCCTGTCATCACAACCTTTACCCTCTAACCCCTGACCTCTAACCCTCCAGGCCTGTGATTGTGGAGATCCCTCACTTCGCGGCCCTGCGGGGCACGGAGCGGGAGCTGGTGATTCTGAGAAGTGAGATGGGGGAGAGCTGGAGGGAACATCACTGTGAACACACTGAGGAGGAACTCAACCAAATACTGAACGGCATGGACGAGGGTGAGGGGAGACGGGGGAGGGACGGGGGGACGAGTGGGAAGGTGTGGTACGGGGGAGAGCTGGATGGGAAGGGAGAAGGGAAGGGTAGGGAGGACAGGGAGTGGACGGGGAGATGAGATGGGTGAGAAAGGGGGAGGGAGGAGCAGGGAGGAGGCATGAGGGACGCAACAGAACCGGGCCGCCATGTTAATACCAAGCCACCAATCGTTCTACCTTATTCTTTCACCAAAGATTAGGAAACATTAGGTCCGACTGCTCAATCTGATTGGTCCTTGTGTATCATCTGACCCTGTTTCCCCGGGCCTCCCATTGGTTCGTCCTCCAGAGCTGGACTCTCCTGAGGAGCTGGAGAAGAAGAGGATCTGTCGTATCGTCACCAGGGACTTCCCACAATACTTTGCGGTGGTGTCGCGCATCAAGCAGGACAGCCAACTGATTGGTCCTGAGGGAGCTGTGTTGAGCAGTACTCTGGTACCTCAGGTCCAGGCTGTGTTCCCAGAGGGGGCTCTCACTAAGAAGATCAGGGTTGGACTACAGGTAGGGAGGAGGGGGAGGGGGTCTGTGTGTGTAGCTTTTTCAAGTTGGTCTTCGGCCCAACAAAAACTGATTTGGTAACGACAAACTGAACACTTTCAAGTGCGTTGTTTCTACTTCCTAACTCTTGTCCACTTCCTCCTAGGCCCAGCCAATCAGCGTAGACCTGGTGAAGAGGATTCTGGGTAACAAAGCTACTTTTAGCCCCATCGTCACCTTGGAGCCCAGGAGGCGGAAGTTCCACAAGCCAATCACCATGACGATCCCTGTCCCCAAAAGCTCGACCAATGACGGGACAGGCAACGTGTTTGGAGGGGACACGCCCACTCTGCGTCTGCTCTGCAGTATCACTGGTGCGTAGGAAATGACTGTTGATTGGGTGATTGGCTGATTGTTTGATTGGCTGTTTGATTGATTGATTGTTTGGCCCATTGATTGGTTGTTTGAATTGGTTGTTTGATTGGCTGGTTGGTTGATTAACTAACTGACTGAATGATTGATTTTGAGTCGTCATGTTTGCCTTCTTGATATTCATCAAAACCTAGTTTCAGTCAACCCACATTAATATGTTGAATATATTTACCGGAGAGTTCCATCCTGATGTGTGTTCTAGGTGGAACCACTCCTGCCCAATGGGAGGACATCACTGGCTCCACCCCCCTCACCTTCATCAACCAATGTGTGTCCTTCACCACCAACGTGTCAGCGAGGTAATGTGTGAAACTGGTGTGTTTTCATCTGTCTGTTGTTTTAGACATTCTAGTGAAAACATCGTCCTCTTTCTGATTAATTAACTGATTGATTCTTCATTGGATACGATTGATTGATCTGTTACATGCTTGATAGGTTGATTGATTATCTAGCCTCTTGTAGGTTCTGGCTGATAGACTGACTGACAGATTGGTTGATTTATTGACTGATTGATGAATCTATCAATTGATGAATTATTGATCATCCCCCTCCGGTGCGCTGTAGGTTCTGGCTGATAGACTGACTGACAGATTGGTTGATTTATTGACTGATTGATAAATCTATCAATTGATGAATTATTGATCATCCCCCTCCGGTGCGCTGTAGGTTCTGGCTGATAGACTGTCGTCAGACCCAGGAGGCTGTGAGTTTCTCTACCCAGCTGTACAGAGAGATCATCTGTGTCCCCTACATGGCCAAGTTCGTCATCTTCGCCAAGACGCTGGACCCCATCGAGGCCCGCCTCCGTTGCTTCTGCATGACGGACGACAAGATGGACAAGACGCTGGAACAGCAAGAGAACTTCACAGAGGTGGCCCGGAGTAGAGATGTAGAGGTGAGAGGAGGGGAAGGAGGAGAGGAGAATGGGGAGGGGGAGAGGGAGGAGAGAGGGAGAGGGGGGGCAAGGAGGAGAGGAGAATGGGGATGGGGAGAGGAGGAGAGGAGAATGGGGAGGGGCAGAGGGAGGAGAGGGGAGAGGGGGAGAGGGAGGGAGAGGGAGGAGAGGGGAGGGGAGAAGAGGGAGTAGAGGGGAGAGGGGGAGAGGAGGGAGAGGGGGAGAGGGGAGGGGGGGAAGGAGGAGAGGAGAGGGCGGGGGAGAGGGAGGAGAGGTGAGAGGAAGGGAAGGAGGAGAGGAGAATGGGGAGGGGGCGAGGAGGGAGGGGGACAAGGAGGAGAGGAGGGGAGAGGGAGTAGAGGGGAGAAGGGTGAAGGAGGAGAGGGGAATGGGGAGGGGGAGAGAGGGAGTAGAGGTGAAGTGGGGGGGGGTATTGGTGTCTGACCCTGTCTGTCTGTCTGTCTGTCTGTCTGTCTGTCCCTACTATAGGTATTGGAAGGGAAGCCTATCTGTACGGACTGATTTGACCCTAGCTCTCTACTGTCTGTCTGTCTGTCCCTACAATAGGTATTGGAAGGGAAGCCTATCTTTGCAGACTGTTTTGGGAACCTGGTTCCTCTGACCAAGAGTGGACAGCATCACGTCTTCAGCTTCTACGCATTCAAAGAAAACCGTCTCGCACTCTTCATCAAGGTAACACTCCATTACTGGAGTTCTTCTACGCTGGGATAGTGTGACCTAGTTGTCCACTTTGTTTTAGTTCTGAATGGACTTCTTGTACGCTGGGAGAGTGTGACGTAGTTGTCCACTTTGTTTTAGTTCTGAAAGGACTTCTTCTACGCTGGGAGAGTGTGACGTAGTTGTCCACTTTGTTTTAGTTCTGAATGGACTTCTTCTACGCTGGGAGAGTGTGACGTAGTTGTCCACTTTGTTTTAGTTCTGAATGGAGTTCTTCTACGCTGGGAGAGTGTGACGTAGTTGTCCACTTTGTTTTAGTTCTGAATGTACTTATTCTACGCTGGGAGAGTGTGACCTAGTTGTCCACTTTGTTGTAGTTCTGAATGGACTTCTACGTTGGGAGAGTGTGACGTAGTTGTCCACTTTGTTGTAGTTCTGAATGGACTTCTACGCTGGGAGAGTGTGACGTAGTTGTCCACATTGTTTTAGTTCTGAATGGACTTCTTCTACGCTGGGAGAGTGTGACGTAGTTGTCCACTTTGTTTTAGTTCTGAATGGACTTCTTCTACACTGGGAGAGTGTGACGTAGTTGTCCACTTTGTTTTAGTTCTGAATGGACTTCATCTACGCTGGGAGAGTGTGACGTAGTTGTCCACTTTGTTTTAGTTCTGAATGGACTTCATCTACGCTGGGAGAGTGTGACGTAGTTGTCCACTTTGTTGTAGTTCTGAATGGACTTCATCTACGCTGGGAGAGTGTGACGTAGTTGTCCACTTTGTTGTAGTTCTGAATGGACTTCATCTACGCTGGGAGAGTGTGACGTAGTTGTCCACTTTGTTTTAGTTCTGAATGGACTTATTCTACGTTGGGAGAGTGTGACCTAGTTGTCCACTTTGTTTTAGTTCTGAATGGACTTCTTCTACGCTGGGAGAGTGTGACGTAGTTGTCCACTTTGTTTTAGTTCTGAATGGACGTATTCTAAGCTGGGAGAGTGTGACCTAGTTGTCCACTTTGTTGTAGTTCTGAATGGACTTCTACGCTGGGAGAGTGTGACGTAGTTGTCCACTTTGTTTTAGTTCTGAATGGACTTCTTCTACGCTGGGAGAGTGTGACGTAGTCGTCCACTTTGTTGTAGTTCTGAATGGACTTCTAAGCTGGGAGAGTGTGACGTAGTTGTCCACTTTGTTTTAGTTCTGAATGGACTTCTTCTACGCTGGGAGAGTGTGACGTAGTTGTCCACTTTGTTTTAGTTCTGAATGTACTTATTCTACGTTGGGAGAGTGTGACCTAGTTGTCCACTTTGTTTTAGTTCTGAATGGACTTCTTCTACGCTGGGAGAGTGTGACGTAGTTGTCAACTTTGTTTTAGTTCTGAATGGACTCATTCTACGCTGGGAGAGTGTGACCTAGTTGTTACTTTGTTGAAGTTCTGAATGGACTTCTTCTACGCTGGGAGAGTGTGACGTAGTTGTCCACTTTGTTTTAGTTCTGAATGTACTTATTCTACGTTGGGAGAGTGGGACCTAGTTGTCCACTTTGTTTTAGTTCTGAATGGACTTATTCTACGCTGGGAGAGTGTGACCTAGTTGTCCACTTTGTTGTAGTTCTGAATGGACTTCTACGTTGGGAGAGTGTGACGTAGTTGTCCACTTTGTTGTAGTTCTGAATGGACTTCATCTACGCTGGGAGAGTGTGACGTAGTTGTCCACTTTGTTGTAGTTCTGAATGGACTTCATCTACGCTGGGAGAGTGTGACGTAGTTGTCCACTTTGTTTTAGTTCTGAATGGACTTATTCTACGTTGGGAGAGTGTGACCTAGTTGTCCACTTTGTTTTAGTTCTGAATGGACTTCTTCTACGCTGGGAGAGTGTGACCTAGTTGTCCACTTTGTTGTAGTTCTGAATGGACTTCTACGCTGGGAGAGTGTGACGTAGTTGTCCACTTTGTTGTAGTTCTGAATGGACTTCTACGCTGGGAGAGTGTGACGTAGTTGTCTACTTTGTTTTAGTTCTGAATGGACTTCTTCTACGCTGGGAGAGTGTGACCTAGTTGTCCACTTTGTTTTAGTTCTGAATGGACTTCTTCTACGCTGGGAGAGTGTGACGTAGTCGTCCACTTTGTTGTAGTTCTGAATGGACTTCTACGCTGGGAGAGTGTGACGTAGTTGTCCACTTTGTTTTAGTTCTGAATGGACTTCTTCTACGCTGGGAGAGTGTGACGTAGTTGTCCACTTTGTTTTAGTTCTGAATGTACTTATTCTACGTTGGGAGAGTGTGACCTAGTTGTCCACTTTGTTTTAGTTCTGAATGGACTTCTTCTACGCTGGGAGAGTGTGACGTAGTTGTCAACTTTGTTTTAGTTCTGAATGGACTTATTCCACGCTGGGAGAGTGTGACCTAGTTGTCCACTTTGTTGTAGTTCTGAATGGACTTCTACGTTGGGAGAGTGTGACGTAGTTGTCCACTTTGTTGTAGTTCTGAATGGACTTCTAAGCTGGGAGAGTGTGACGTAGTTGTCCACTTTGTTTTAGTTCTGAATGGACTTCTTCTACGCTGGGAGAGTGTGACGTAGTTGTCCACTTTGTTTTAGTTCTGAATGTACTTATTCTACGTTGGGAGAGTGTGACCTAGTTGTCCACTTTGTTTTAGTTCTGAATGGACTTCTTCTACGCTGGGAGAGTGTGACGTAGTTGTCAACTTTGTTTTAGTTCTGAATGGACTCATTCTACGCTGGGAGAGTGTGACCTAGTTGTTACTTTGTTGAAGTTCTGAATGGACTTCTTCTACGCTGGGAGAGTGTGACGTAGTTGTCCACTTTGTTTTAGTTCTGAATGTACTTATTCTACGTTGGGAGAGTGGGACCTAGTTGTCCACTTTGTTTTAGTTCTGAATGGACTTATTCTACGCTGGGAGAGTGTGACCTAGTTGTCCACTTTGTTGTAGTTCTGAATGGACTTCTACGTTGGGAGAGTGTGACGTAGTTGTCCACTTTGTTGTAGTTCTGAATGGACTTCATCTACGCTGGGAGAGTGTGACGTAGTTGTCCACTTTGTTGTAGTTCTGAATGGACTTCATCTACGCTGGGAGAGTGTGACGTAGTTGTCCACTTTGTTTTAGTTCTGAATGGACTTATTCTACGTTGGGAGAGTGTGACCTAGTTGTCCACTTTGTTTTAGTTCTGAATGGACTTCTTCTACGCTGGGAGAGTGTGACCTAGTTGTCCACTTTGTTGTAGTTCTGAATGGACTTCTACGCTGGGAGAGTGTGACGTAGTTGTCCACTTTGTTGTAGTTCTGAATGGACTTCTACGCTGGGAGAGTGTGACGTAGTTGTCTACTTTGTTTTAGTTCTGAATGGACTTCTTCTACGCTGGGAGAGTGTGACCTAGTTGTCCACTTTGTTTTAGTTCTGAATGGACTTCTTCTACGCTGGGAGAGTGTGACGTAGTCGTCCACTTTGTTGTAGTTCTGAATGGACTTCTACGCTGGGAGAGTGTGACGTAGTTGTCCACTTTGTTTTAGTTCTGAAAGGACTTCTTCTACGCTGGGAGAGTGTGACGTAGTTGTCCACTTTGTTTTAGTTCTGAATGTACTTATTCTACGTTGGGAGAGTGTGACCTAGTTGTCCACTTTGTTTTAGTTCTGAATGGACTTCTTCTACGCTGGGAGAGTGTGACGTAGTTGTCAACTTTGTTTTAGTTCTGAATGGACTTATTCCACGCTGGGAGAGTGTGACCTAGTTGTCCACTTTGTTGTAGTTCTGAATGGACTTCTACGTTGGGAGAGTGTGACGTAGTTGTCCACTTTGTTGTAGTTCTGAATGGACTTCTACGCTGGGAGAGTGTGACGTAGTTGTCCACATTGTTTTAGTTCTGAATGGACTTCTTCTACGCTGGGAGAGTGTGCCGTAGTTGTCCACTTTGTTTTAGTACTGAATGGACTTCTTCTACGCTGGGAGAGTGTGACGTAGTTGTCCACTTTGTTGTAGTTCTGAATGGACTTCTTCTACGCTGGGAGAGTGTGACGTAGTTGTCCACTTTGTTTTAGTTCTGAATGGACTTCATCTACGCTGGGAGAGTGTGACGTAGTTGTCCACTTTGTTGTAGTTCTGAATGGACTTCATCTACGCTGGGAGAGTGTGACGTAGTTGTCCACTTTGTTTTAGTTCTGAATGGACTTCATCTACGCTGGGAGAGTGTGACGTAGTTGTCCACTTTGTTGTAGTTCTGAATGGACTTCATCTACGCTGGGAGAGTGTGACGTAGTTGTCCACTTTGTTTTAGTTCTGAATGGACTTATTCTACGTTGGGAGAGTGTGACCTAGTTGTCCACTTTGTTTTAGTTCTGAATGGACTTCTTCTACGCTGGGAGAGTGTGACCTAGTTGTCCACTTTGTTGTAGTTCTGAATGGACTTCTACGCTGGGAGAGTGTGACGTAGTTGTCCACTTTGTTGTAGTTCTGAATGGACTTCTACGCTGGGAGAGTGTGACGTAGTTGTCTACTTTGTTTTAGTTCTGAATGGACTTCTTCTACGCTGGGAGAGTGTGACCTAGTTGTCCACTTTGTTTTAGTTCTGAATGGACTTCTTCTACGCTGGGAGAGTGTGACGTAGTCGTCCACTTTGTTGTAGTTCTGAATGGACTTCTACGCTGGGAGAGTGTAACGTAGTTGTCCACTTTGTTTTAGTTCTGAATGGACTTCTTCTACGCTGGGAGAGTGTGACGTAGTTGTCCACTTTGTTTTAGTTCTGAATGTACTTATTCTACGTTGGGAGAGTGTGACCTAGTTGTCCACTTTGTTTTAGTTCTGAATGGACTTCTTCTACGCTGGGAGAGTGTGACGTAGTTGTCAACTTTGTTTTAGTTCTGAATGGACTTATTCTACGCTGGGAGAGTGTGACCTAGTTGTTACTTTGTTGAAGTTCTGAATGGACTTCTTCTACGCTGGGAGAGTGTGACGTAGTTGTCCACTTTGTTTTAGTTCTGAATGGACTTATTCTACGCTGGGAGAGTGTGACCTAGTTGTCCACTTTGTTGTAGTTCTGAATGGACTTCTACGTTGGGAGAGTGTGACGTAGTTGTCCACTTTGTTGTAGTTCTGAATGGACTTCTACGCTGGGAGAGTGTGACGTAGTTGTCCACTTTGTTTTAGTTCTGAATGGACTTCATCTACGCTGGGAGAGTGTGACGTAGTTGTCCACTTTGTTTTAGTTCTGAATGGACTTCATCTACGCTGGGAGAGTGTGACGTAGTTGTCCACTTTGTTGTAGTTCTGAATGGACTTCATCTACGCTGGGAGAGTGTGACGTAGTTGTCCACTTTGTTGTAGTTCTGAATGGACTTCTACGCTGGGAGAGTGTGACGTAGTTGTCTACTTTGTTTTAGTTCTGAATGGACTTCTTCTACGCTGGGAGAGTGTGACCTAGTTGTCCACTTTGTTTTAGTTCTGAATGGACTTCTTCTACGCTGGGAGAGTGTGACGTAGTCGTCCACTTTGTTGTAGTTCTGAATGGACTTCTACGCTGGGAGAGTGTGACGTAGTTGTCCACTTTGTTTTAGTTCTGAATGGACTTCTTCTACGCTGGGAGAGTGTGACGTAGTTGTCCACTTTGTTTTAGTTCTGAATGTACTTATTCTACGTTGGGAGAGTGTGACCTAGTTGTCCACTTTGTTTTAGTTCTGAATGGACTTCTTCTACGCTGGGAGAGTGTGACGTAGTTGTCAACTTTGTTTTAGTTCTGAATGGACTTATTCCACGCTGGGAGAGTGTGACCTAGTTGTCCACTTTGTTGTAGTTCTGAATGGACTTCTACGCTGGGAGAGTGTGACGTAGTTGTCCACATTGTTTTAGTTCTGAATGGACTTCTTCTACGCTGGGAGAGTGTGCCGTAGTTGTCCACTTTGTTTTAGTACTGAATGGACTTCTTCTACGCTGGGAGAGTGTGACGTAGTTGTCCACTTTGTTGTAGTTCTGAATGGACTTCTTCTACGCTGGGAGAGTGTGACGTAGTTGTCCACTTTGTTGTAGTTCTGAATGTACTTATTCTACGCTGGGAGAGTGTGACGTAGTTGTCCACTTAGTTTTAGTTCTGAATGGACTTCTTCTACGCTGGGAGAGTGTGACGTAGTTGTCCACTTTGTTGTAGTTCTGAATGGACTTCATCTACGCTGGGAGAGTGTGACGTAGTTGTCCACTTTGTTTTAGTTCTGAATGTACTTATTCTACGTTGGGAGAGTGTGACGTAGTTGTCCACTTTGTTTTAGTTCTGAATGGACTTATTCTACGCTGGGAGAGTGTGACGTAGTTGTCCACTTTGTTTTAGTTCTGAATGGACTTCTACGATGGGAGAGTGTGACCTAGTTGTCCACTTAGTTTTAGATCTGAATGGACTTCTTCTACGCTGGGAGAGTGTGACGTAGTTGTCCACTTTGTTTTAGTTCTGAATGGACTTCTTCTACGCTGGGAGAGTGTGACGTAGTTGTCCACTTTGTTTTAGTTCTGAATGGACTTCATCTACGCTGGGAGAGTGTGACGTAGTTGTCCACTTTGTTTTAGTTCTGAATGGACTTCATCTACGCTGGGAGAGTGTGACGTAGTTGTCCACTTTGTTGTAGTTCTGAATGGACTTCATCTACGCTGGGAGAGTGTGACGTAGTTGTCCACTTTGTTTTAGTTCTGAATGGACTTCTTCTACGCTGGGAGAGTGTGACGTAGTTGTCCACTTTGTTTTAGTTCTGAATGTACTTATTCTACGTTGGGAGAGTGTGACCTAGTTGTCCACTTTGTTTTAGTTCTGAATGGACTTCTTCTACGCTGGGAGAGTGTGACGTAGTTGTCAACTTTGTTTTAGTTCTGAATGGACTTATTCTACGCTGGGAGAGTGTGACCTAGTTGTTACTTTGTTGAAGTTCTGAATGGACTTCTTCTACGCTGGGAGAGTGTGACGTAGTTGTCCACTTTGTTTTAGTTCTGAATGGACTTATTCTACGCTGGGAGAGTGTGACCTAGTTGTCCACTTTGTTGTAGTTCTGAATGGACTTCTACGTTGGGAGAGTGTGACGTAGTTGTCCACTTTGTTGTAGTTCTGAATGGACTTCTACGCTGGGAGAGTGTGACGTAGTTGTCCACTTTGTTTTAGTTCTGAATGGACTTCATCTACGCTGGGAGAGTGTGACGTAGTTGTCCACTTTGTTTTAGTTCTGAATGGACTTCATCTACGCTGGGAGAGTGTGACGTAGTTGTCCACTTTGTTGTAGTTCTGAATGGACTTCATCTACGCTGGGAGAGTGTGACGTAGTTGTCCACTTTGTTTTAGTTCTGAATGGACTTATTCTACGTTGGGAGAGTGTGACCTAGTTGTCCACTTTGTTTTAGTTCTGAATGGACTTCTTCTACGCTGGGAGAGTGTGACCTAGTTGTCCACTTTGTTGTAGTTCTGAATGGACTTCTACGCTGGGAGAGTGTGACGTAGTTGTCTACTTTGTTTTAGTTCTGAATGGACTTATTCCACGCTGGGAGAGTGTGACCTAGTTGTCCACTTTGTTGTAGTTCTGAATGGACTTCTACGTTGGGAGAGTGTGACGTAGTTGTCCACTTTGTTGTAGTTCTGAATGGACTTCTAAGCTGGGAGAGTGTGACGTAGTTGTCCACTTTGTTTTAGTTCTGAATGGACTTCTTCTACGCTGGGAGAGTGTGACGTAGTTGTCCACTTTGTTTTAGTTCTGAATGTACTTATTCTACGTTGGGAGAGTGTGACCTAGTTGTCCACTTTGTTTTAGTTCTGAATGGACTTCTTCTACGCTGGGAGAGTGTGACGTAGTTGTCAACTTTGTTTTAGTTCTGAATGGACTCATTCTACGCTGGGAGAGTGTGACCTAGTTGTTACTTTGTTGAAGTTCTGAATGGACTTCTTCTACGCTGGGAGAGTGTGACGTAGTTGTCCACTTTGTTTTAGTTCTGAATGTACTTATTCTACGTTGGGAGAGTGGGACCTAGTTGTCCACTTTGTTTTAGTTCTGAATGGACTTATTCTACGCTGGGAGAGTGTGACCTAGTTGTCCACTTTGTTGTAGTTCTGAATGGACTTCTACGTTGGGAGAGTGTGACGTAGTTGTCCACTTTGTTGTAGTTCTGAATGGACTTCATCTATGCTGGGGAGAGTGTGACGTAGTTGTCCACTTTGTTGTAGTTCTGAATGGACTTCATCTACGCTGGGAGAGTGTGACGTAGTTGTCCACTTTGTTTTAGTTCTGAATGGACTTATTCTACGTTGGGAGAGTGTGACCTAGTTGTCCACTTTGTTTTAGTTCTGAATGGACTTCTTCTACGCTGGGAGAGTGTGACCTAGTTGTCCACTTTGTTGTAGTTCTGAATGGACTTCTACGCTGGGAGAGTGTGACGTAGTTGTCCACTTTGTTGTAGTTCTGAATGGACTTCTACGCTGGGAGAGTGTGACGTAGTTGTCTACTTTGTTTTAGTTCTGAATGGACTTCTTCTACGCTGGGAGAGTGTGACCTAGTTGTCCACTTTGTTTTAGTTCTGAATGGACTTCTTCTACGCTGGGAGAGTGTGACGTAGTCGTCCACTTTGTTGTAGTTCTGAATGGACTTCTACGCTGGGAGAGTGTGACGTAGTTGTCCACTTTGTTTTAGTTCTGAAAGGACTTCTTCTACGCTGGGAGAGTGTGACGTAGTTGTCCACTTTGTTTTAGTTCTGAATGTACTTATTCTACGTTGGGAGAGTGTGACCTAGTTGTCCACTTTGTTTTAGTTCTGAATGGACTTCTTCTACGCTGGGAGAGTGTGACGTAGTTGTCAACTTTGTTTTAGTTCTGAATGGACTTATTCCACGCTGGGAGAGTGTGACCTAGTTGTCCACTTTGTTGTAGTTCTGAATGGACTTCTACGTTGGGAGAGTGTGACGTAGTTGTCCACTTTGTTGTAGTTCTGAATGGACTTCTACGCTGGGAGAGTGTGACGTAGTTGTCCACATTGTTTTAGTTCTGAATGGACTTCTTCTACGCTGGGAGAGTGTGCCGTAGTTGTCCACTTTGTTTTAGTACTGAATGGACTTCTTCTACGCTGGGAGAGTGTGACGTAGTTGTCCACTTTGTTGTAGTTCTGAATGGACTTCTTCTACGCTGGGAGAGTGTGACGTAGTTGTCCACTTTGTTTTAGTTCTGAATGGACTTCATCTACGCTGGGAGAGTGTGACGTAGTTGTCCACTTTGTTGTAGTTCTGAATGGACTTCATCTACGCTGGGAGAGTGTGACGTAGTTGTCCACTTTGTTTTAGTTCTGAATGGACTTCATCTACGCTGGGAGAGTGTGACGTAGTTGTCCACTTTGTTGTAGTTCTGAATGGACTTCATCTACGCTGGGAGAGTGTGACGTAGTTGTCCACTTTGTTTTAGTTCTGAATGGACTTATTCTACGTTGGGAGAGTGTGACCTAGTTGTCCACTTTGTTTTAGTTCTGAATGGACTTCTTCTACGCTGGGAGAGTGTGACCTAGTTGTCCACTTTGTTGTAGTTCTGAATGGACTTCTACGCTGGGAGAGTGTGACGTAGTTGTCCACTTTGTTGTAGTTCTGAATGGACTTCTACGCTGGGAGAGTGTGACGTAGTTGTCTACTTTGTTTTAGTTCTGAATGGACTTCTTCTACGCTGGGAGAGTGTGACCTAGTTGTCCACTTTGTTTTAGTTCTGAATGGACTTCTTCTACGCTGGGAGAGTGTGACGTAGTCGTCCACTTTGTTGTAGTTCTGAATGGACTTCTACGCTGGGAGAGTGTAACGTAGTTGTCCACTTTGTTTTAGTTCTGAATGGACTTCTTCTACGCTGGGAGAGTGTGACGTAGTTGTCCACTTTGTTTTAGTTCTGAATGTACTTATTCTACGTTGGGAGAGTGTGACCTAGTTGTCCACTTTGTTTTAGTTCTGAATGGACTTCTTCTACGCTGGGAGAGTGTGACGTAGTTGTCCACTTTGTTTTAGTTCTGAATGGACTTATTCTACGCTGGGAGAGTGTGACCTAGTTGTCCACTTTGTTGTAGTTCTGAATGGACTTCTACGTTGGGAGAGTGTGACTGAATAGTTGTCCACTTTGTTGTAGTTCTGAATGGACTTCTACGCTGGGAGAGTGTGACGTAGTTGTCCACTTTGTTTTAGTTCTGAATGGACTTCATCTACGCTGGGAGAGTGTGACGTAGTTGTCCACTTTGTTTTAGTTCTGAATGGACTTCATCTACGCTGGGAGAGTGTGACGTAGTTGTCCACTTTGTTGTAGTTCTGAATGGACTTCATCTACGCTGGGAGAGTGTGACGTAGTTGTCCACTTTGTTGTAGTTCTGAATGGACTTCTACGCTGGGAGAGTGTGACGTAGTTGTCTACTTTGTTTTAGTTCTGAATGGACTTCTTCTACGCTGGGAGAGTGTGACCTAGTTGTCCACTTTGTTTTAGTTCTGAATGGACTTCTTCTACGCTGGGAGAGTGTGACGTAGTCGTCCACTTTGTTGTAGTTCTGAATGGACTTCTACGCTGGGAGAGTGTGACGTAGTTGTCCACTTTGTTTTAGTTCTGAATGGACTTCTTCTACGCTGGGAGAGTGTGACGTAGTTGTCCACTTTGTTTTAGTTCTGAATGTACTTATTCTACGTTGGGAGAGTGTGACCTAGTTGTCCACTTTGTTTTAGTTCTGAATGGACTTCTTCTACGCTGGGAGAGTGTGACGTACGTAGTTGTCAACTTTGTTTTAGTTCTGAATGGACTTATTCCACGCTGGGAGAGTGTGACCTAGTTGTCCACTTTGTTGTAGTTCTGAATGGACTTCTACGCTGGGAGAGTGTGACGTAGTTGTCCACATTGTTTTAGTTCTGAATGGACTTCTTCTACGCTGGGAGAGTGTGCCGTAGTTGTCCACTTTGTTTTAGTACTGAATGGACTTCTTCTACGCTGGGAGAGTGTGACGTAGTTGTCCACTTTGTTGTAGTTCTGAATGGACTTCTTCTACGCTGGGAGAGTGTGACGTAGTTGTCCACTTTGTTGTAGTTCTGAATGTACTTATTCTACGCTGGGAGAGTGTGACGTAGTTGTCCACTTAGTTTTAGTTCTGAATGGACTTCTTCTACGCTGGGAGAGTGTGACGTAGTTGTCCACTTTGTTGTAGTTCTGAATGGACTTCATCTACGCTGGGAGAGTGTGACGTAGTTGTCCACTTTGTTTTAGTTCTGAATGTACTTATTCTACGTTGGGAGAGTGTGACGTAGTTGTCCACTTTGTTTTAGTTCTGAATGGACTTATTCTACGCTGGGAGAGTGTGACGTAGTTGTCCACTTTGTTTTAGTTCTGAATGGACTTCTACGATGGGAGAGTGTGACCTAGTTGTCCACTTAGTTTTAGATCTGAATGGACTTCTTCTACGCTGGGAGAGTGTGACGTAGTTGTCCACTTTGTTTTAGTTCTGAATGGACTTCTTCTACGCTGGGAGAGTGTGACGTAGTTGTCCACTTTGTTTTAGTTCTGAATGGACTTCATCTACGCTGGGAGAGTGTGACGTAGTTGTCCACTTTGTTTTAGTTCTGAATGGACTTCATCTACGCTGGGAGAGTGTGACGTAGTTGTCCACTTTGTTGTAGTTCTGAATGGACTTCATCTACGCTGGGAGAGTGTGACGTAGTTGTCCACTTTGTTTTAGTTCTGAATGGACTTCTTCTACGCTGGGAGAGTGTGACGTAGTTGTCCACTTTGTTTTAGTTCTGAATGTACTTATTCTACGTTGGGAGAGTGTGACCTAGTTGTCCACTTTGTTTTAGTTCTGAATGGACTTCTTCTACGCTGGGAGAGTGTGACGTAGTTGTCAACTTTGTTTTAGTTCTGAATGGACTTATTCTACGCTGGGAGAGTGTGACCTAGTTGTTACTTTGTTGAAGTTCTGAATGGACTTCTTCTACGCTGGGAGAGTGTGACGTAGTTGTCCACTTTGTTTTAGTTCTGAATGGACTTATTCTACGCTGGGAGAGTGTGACCTAGTTGTCCACTTTGTTGTAGTTCTGAATGGACTTCTACGTTGGGAGAGTGTGACGTAGTTGTCCACTTTGTTGTAGTTCTGAATGGACTTCTACGCTGGGAGAGTGTGACGTAGTTGTCCACTTTGTTTTAGTTCTGAATGGACTTCATCTACGCTGGGAGAGTGTGACGTAGTTGTCCACTTTGTTTTAGTTCTGAATGGACTTCATCTACGCTGGGAGAGTGTGACGTAGTTGTCCACTTTGTTGTAGTTCTGAATGGACTTCATCTACGCTGGGAGAGTGTGACGTAGTTGTCCACTTTGTTTTAGTTCTGAATGGACTTATTCTACGTTGGGAGAGTGTGACCTAGTTGTCCACTTTGTTTTAGTTCTGAATGGACTTCTTCTACGCTGGGAGAGTGTGACCTAGTTGTCCACTTTGTTGTAGTTCTGAATGGACTTCTACGCTGGGAGAGTGTGACGTAGTTGTCTACTTTGTTTTAGTTCTGAATGGACTTCTTCTACGCTGGGAGAGTGTGACCTAGTTGTCCACTTTGTTTTAGTTCTGAATGGACTTCTTCTACGCTGGGAGAGTGTGACGTAGTCGTCCACTTTGTTGTAGTTCTGAATGGACTTCTACGCTGGGAGAGTGTGACGTAGTTGTCCACTTTGTTTTAGTTCTGAATGGACTTCTTCTACGCTGGGAGAGTGTGACGTAGTTGTCCACTTTGTTTTAGTTCTGAATGTACTTATTCTACGTTGGGAGAGTGTGACCTAGTTGTCCACTTTGTTTTAGTTCTGAATGGACTTCTTCTACGCTGGGAGAGTGTGACGTAGTTGTCAACTTTGTTTTAGTTCTGAATGGACTTATTCCACGCTGGGAGAGTGTGACCTAGTTGTCCACTTTGTTGTAGTTCTGAATGGACTTCTACGCTGGGAGAGTGTGACGTAGTTGTCCACATTGTTTTAGTTCTGAATGGACTTCTTCTACGCTGGGAGAGTGTGCCGTAGTTGTCCACTTTGTTTTAGTACTGAATGGACTTCTTCTACGCTGGGAGAGTGTGACGTAGTTGTCCACTTTGTTGTAGTTCTGAATGTACTTATTCTACGTTGGGAGAGTGTGACGTAGTTGTCCACTTTGTTTTAGTTCTGAATGGACTTATTCTACGCTGGGAGAGTGTGACCTAGTTGTCCACTTTGTTGTAGTTCTGAATGGACTTCTACGCTGGGAGAGTGTGACGTAGTTGTCCACATTGTTTTAGTTCTGAATGGACTTCTTCTACGCTGGGAGAGTGTGACGTAGTTGTCCACTTTGTTTTAGTACTGAATGGACTTCTTCTACGCTGGGAGAGTGTGACGTAGTTGTCCACTTTGTTTTAGTTCTGAATGGACTTCTACGATGGGAGAGTGTGACCTAGTTGTCCACTTTGTTGTAGTTCTGAATGGACTTCATCTACGCTGGGAGAGTGTGACGTAGTTGTCCACTTTGTTTTAGTTCTGAATGGACTTATTCTACGCTGGGAGAGTGTGACCTAGTTGTCCACTTTGTTGTAGTTCTGAATGGACTTCTACGCTGGGAGAGTGTGACGTAGTTGTCCACTTTGTTGTAGTTCTGAATGGACTTCTACGCTGGGAGAGTGTGACGTAGTTGTCCACTTTGTTTTAGTTCTGAATGTACTTATTCTACGTTGGGAGAGTGTGACGTAGTTGTCCACTTTGTTTTAGTTCTGAATGGACTTATTCTACGCTGGGAGAGTGTGACCTAGTTGTCCACTTTGTTGTAGTTCTGAATGGACTTCTACGCTGGGAGAGTGTGACGTAGTTGTCCACATTGTTTTAGTTCTGAATGGACTTCTTCTACGCTGGGAGAGTGTGACCTAGTTGTCCACTTTGTTGTAGTTCTGAATGGACTTCTACGTTGGGAGAGTGTGACGTAGTTGTCCACTTTGTTGTAGTTCTGAATGGACTTCTACGCTGGGAGAGTGTGACGTAGTTGTCCACATTGTTTTAGTTCTGAATGGACTTCTTCTACGCTGGGAGAGTGTGCCGTAGTTGTCCACTTTGTTTTAGTACTGAATGGACTTCTTCTACGCTGGGAGAGTGTGACGTAGTTGTCCACTTTGTTGTAGTTCTGAATGGACTTCTTCTACGCTGGGAGAGTGTGACGTAGTTGTCCACTTTGTTGTAGTTCTGAATGTACTTATTCTACGCTGGGAGAGTGTGACGTAGTTGTCCACTTAGTTTTAGTTCTGAATGGACTTCTTCTACGCTGGGAGAGTGTGACGTAGTTGTCCACTTTGTTGTAGTTCTGAATGGACTTCATCTACGCTGGGAGAGTGTGACGTAGTTGTCCACTTTGTTTTAGTTCTGAATGGACTTATTCTACGCAAGGGAGAGTGTGACCTAGTTGTCCACTTTGTTGTAGTTCTGAATGGACTTCTACGCTGGGAGAGTGTGACGTAGTTGTCCACTTTGTTGTAGTTCTGAATGGACTTCTACGCTGGGAGAGTGTGACGTAGTTGTCCACTTTGTTTTAGTTCTGAATGTACTTATTCTACGTTGGGAGAGTGTGACGTAGTTGTCCACTTTGTTTTAGTTCTGAATGGACTTATTCTACGCTGGGAGAGTGTGACCTAGTTGTCCACTTTGTTGTAGTTCTGAATGGACTTCTACGCTGGGAGAGTGTGACGTAGTTGTCCACATTGTTTTAGTTCTGAATGGACTTCTTCTACGCTGGGAGAGTGTGACGTAGTTGTCCACTTTGTTTTAGTACTGAATGGACTTCTTCTACGCTGGGAGAGTGTGACGTAGTTGTCCACTTTGTTGTAGTTCTGAATGGACTTCTACGCTGGGAGAGTGTGACGTAGTTGTCCACATTGTTTTAGTTCTGAATGGACTTCTTCTACGCTGGGAGAGTGTGCCGTAGTTGTCCACTTTGTTTTAGTACTGAATGGACTTCTTCTACGCTGGGAGAGTGTGACGTAGTTGTCCACTTTGTTGTAGTTCTGAATGGACTTCTTCTACGCTGGGAGAGTGTGACGTAGTTGTCCACTTTGTTGTAGTTCTGAATGGACTTCTTCTACGCTGGGAGAGTGTGACGTAGTTGTCCACTTTGTTGTAGTTCTGAATGGACTTCATCTACGCTGGGAGAGTGTGACGTAGTTGTCCACTTTGTTTTAGTTCTGAATGGACTTATTCTACGCTGGGAGAGTGTGACCTAGTTGTCCACTTTGTTGTAGTTCTGAATGGACTTCTACGCTGGGAGAGTGTGACGTAGTTGTCCACTTTGTTGTAGTTCTGAATGGACTTCTACGCTGGGAGAGTGTGACGTAGTTGTCCACTTTGTTTTAGTTCTGAATGTACTTATTCTACGTTGGGAGAGTGTGACGTAGTTGTCCACTTTGTTTTAGTTCTGAATGGACTTATTCTACGCTGGGAGAGTGTGACCTAGTTGTCCACTTTGTTGTAGTTCTGAATGGACTTCTACGCTGGGAGAGTGTGACGTAGTTGTCCACATTGTTTTAGTTCTGAATGGACTTCTTCTACGCTGGGAGAGTGTGACGTAGTTGTCCACTTTGTTTTAGTACTGAATGGACTTCTTCTACGCTGGGAGAGTGTGACGTAGTTGTCCACTTTGTTTTAGTTCTGAATGGACTTCTACGATGGGAGAGTGTGACCTAGTTGTCCACTTAGTTTTAGATCTGAATGGACTTCTTCTACGCTGGGAGAGTGTGACGTAGTTGTCCACTTTGTTTTAGTTCTGAATGGACTTCTTCTACGCTGGGAGAGTGTGACGTAGTTGTCCACTTTGTTTTAGTTCTGAATGGACTTCATCTACGCTGGGAGAGTGTGACGTAGTTGTCCACTTTGTTTTAGTTCTGAATGGACTTCATCTACGCTGGGAGAGTGTGACGTAGTTGTCCACTTTGTTGTAGTTCTGAATGGACTTCATCTACGCTGGGAGAGTGTGACGTAGTTGTCCACTTTGTTGTAGTTCTGAATGGACTTCATCTACGCTGGGAGAGTGTGACGTAGTTGTCCACTTTGTTTTAGTTCTGAATGGACTTCTTCTACGCTGGGAGAGTGTGACGTAGTCGTCCACTTTGTTGTAGTTCTGAATGGACTTCTAAGCTGGGAGAGTGTGACGTAGTTGTCCACTTTGTTTTAGTTCTGAATGTACTTATTCTACGTTGGGAGAGTGTGACCTAGTTGTCCACTTTGTTTTAGTTCTGAATGGACTTCTTCTACGCTGGGAGAGTGTGACGTAGTTGTCAACTTTGTTTTAGTTCTGAATGGACTTATTCTACGCTGGGAGAGTGTGACCTAGTTGTTACTTTGTTGAAGTTCTGAATGGACTTCTTCTACGCTGGGAGAGTGTGACGTAGTTGTCCACTTTGTTTTAGTTCTGAATGTACTTATTCTACGTTGGGAGAGTGGGACCTAGTTGTCCACTTTGTTTTAGTTCTGAATGGACTTCTTCTACGCTGGGAGAGTGTGACGTAGTTGTCCACTTTGTTTTAGTTCTGAATGGACTTATTCTACGCTGGGAGAGTGTGACCTAGTTGTCCACTTTGTTGTAGTTCTGAATGGACTTCTACGTTGGGAGAGTGTGACGTAGTTGTCCACTTTGTTGTAGTTCTGAATGGACTTCTACGCTGGGAGAGTGTGACGTAGTTGTCCACTTTGTTTTAGTTCTGAATGGACTTCATCTACGCTGGGAGAGTGTGACATAGTTGTCCACTTTGTTTTAGTTCTGAATGGACTTATTCTACGTTGGGAGAGTGTGACCTAGTTGTCCACTTTGTTTTAGTTCTGAATGGACTTCTTCTACGCTGGGAGAGTGTGACCTAGTTGTCCACTTTGTTGTAGTTCTGAATGGACTTCTACGCTGGGAGAGTGTGACGTAGTTGTCCACTTTGTTGTAGTTCTGAATGGACTTCTACGCTGGGAGAGTGTGACGTAGTTGTCTACTTTGTTTTAGTTCTGAATGGACTTCTTCTACGCTGGGAGAGTGTGACGTAGTTGTCCACTTTGTTTTAGTTCTGAATGGACTTCTTCTACGCTGGGAGAGTGTGACCTAGTTGTCCACTTAGTTTTAGATCTGAATGGACTTCTTCTACGCTGGGAGAGTGTGATGTAGTTGTCCACTTTGTTGTAGTTCTGAATGGACTTCATCTACGCTGGGAGAGTGTGACGTAGTTGTCCACTTTGTTTTAGTTCTGAATGGACTTCTTCTACGCTGGGAGAGTGTGACCTAGTTGTCCACTTAGTTTTAGATCTGAATGGACTTCTTCTACGCTGGGAGAGTGTGACGTAGTTGTCCACTTTGTTTTACTTCTGAATGGACTTCTTCTACGCTGGGAGAGTGTGACCTAGTTGTCCACTTAGTTTTAGTTCTGAATGGACTTCTTCTACTACGGGAAACAGTGACACTGATATATAGTTTAGAATACATCAGAGACATTGGTATATCATTTAATATCTATTTTAATAAGTTAGAATACATCATAGACACTGGTATATCATGTTAGAATGCATCAGAGACACTGGTATATAATTTACATTTACATTTAAGTCATTTAGCAGACGCTCTTATCCAGAGCGACTTACAAATTGGTGCTTTCACCTTATGACATCCAGTGGAACAGCCACTTTACAATAGTGCATCTAGGTCTTTTAAGGGGGGTGAGAAGGATTACTTTATCCTATCCTAGGTATTCCTTAAAGAGGTGGGGTTTCAGGTATGTATTTTAATGAGTTTTGAGTACGTCATAGACACTGGTATGTAATTTAGTATGTATTTGAATGAGGTTTGAGTACGTCATAGACACTGGTATGTAATTTAATATGTATTTGAATGAGTTTTGAGTACGTCATAGACACTGGTATGTAATTTAGTATGTATTTGAATGAGGTTTGAATACGTCATAGACACTGGTATGTAATTTAATATGTATTTGAATGAGTTTTGAGTACGTCATAGACACTGGTATGTAATTTAATATGTATTTTAATGAGTTTTGAGTATGTCATAGACACTGGTATGTAATTTAGTATGTATTTTAATGAGTTTTGAGTACGTCATAGACACTGGTATGTAATTTAATATGTATTTGAATGAGTTTTGAGTACGTCATAGACACTGGTATGTAATTTAGTATGTCTTTTAATGAGTTTGATTATACAGTATAATATACCAGAATGTTTTTTCACATTCCTTGCTAATATTCCCACGCTCACCTGATTCCATGAGTCTCCAGTGATTGGTTGATTTGTTGATTGATTGATTGACAGATTCGTGACTGCGCCCAGGAGCCGTGTGGCAGACTGTCCTTCACCAAGGAGCCCCGCACCTACCGTAGTCTTACCCACAAGGCAATCTGCAACCTGAACATCACGCTGCCCACCTACTGCAAGGTAAGACACCTGAACACACCTGGACTGGACACAATGTGTAATGACATGAAATAATGCTGAACACACCTGGACTGGACACAATGTGTAATGACAGGAAATAATGCTGGACACACCTGGACTGAACACAATGTGTAATGACATGAAACACACCTGGACTGAAATGTGATTGACGCTAAAGATCTGGCTCATACTGAATAACGCTGTCCCAAAACAGATCTGACTCAGTGTGAATAATGCTGTCCCAAAACAGATCTGTCTGTGTGAATAATGCTGTCCCAAAACAGATCTGACTCAGTGTGAATAATGCTGTCCCAAAATAGATCTGACTCAGTGTGAATAATGCTGTCCCAAAATAGATCTGACTCAGGGTGAATAATGCTGTCCCAAAACAGATCTGTCTGTGTGAATAATGTTGTCCCAAAATAGATCTGACTCAGTGTGAATAATGCTGTCCCAAAATAGATCTGACTCAGTGTGAATAAGGCTGTCCCAAAACAGATCTGTCTGTGTGAATAATGCTGTCCCAAAATAGATCTGACTCAGTGTGAATAATGCTGTCCCAAAATAGATCTGACTCAGTGTGAATAATGCTGTCCCAAAACAGATCTGTCTGTGTGAATAATGCTGTCCCAAAACAGATCTGACTCGGTGTGAATAATGCTGTCCCAAGATAGATCTGACTCAGTGTGAATAATGCTGTCCCAAAATAGATCTGACTCGGTGTGAATAATGCTGTCCCAAAATAGATCTGACTAAGTGTGAATAATGCTGTCCCAAAACAGATCTGACTCAGTGTGAATAATGCTGTCCCAAAACAGATCTGACTGAATGCCCTCTTTATTTTTCTCCTTGGTGTCCTATTCAGGAGTCTGATTCAGACCTAGACGCAGATGACGAGGTAACCAACTACACCCTTTCGGAACATTCTTCTTGTTAAAATTTGATAAAATGTTAAAACACTTTTTTTTAACCTGATTTATGTTTATCCGCTGATCGTATTCAACGTGTTGTATTGAACCCTCCTTTCTTACAGAGTGACAAGAGCGACAAAAAATGTAAGCTGAGTTTATTTGTTTTTTTAAAAATGATTACATTTGTTGGTAGTGACAAAGACATCCTCTGCATTAACTAACCTTCATAACTACCTGTAGTCCAGGAAGAACATATTCAATTACATTGTCGTTTTGTTTACAAATGCAGTACGCAGGCCAATGATTTGCATTGCTTAATATACAACAATGGCCGCTTGACTAGCCGCGTTGTGTGTTATATAATATTACTAACACCTGGTCCAGTTACCTGTGGGTTCCTGACCACTATACTATAGTAATATAATATTACTATAACCTTGTCTAGTTACCTGTGGGTTCCTGGCCGCTATGCTATGGCTGGTTAGCGTTGCATCCTTTCCTCTCCAATACCCATTCTGTTTCTCCCTCCTACAATCCCTCCTTCATCCATTCAACCATCATCATCATAATCATCACGCTATAGGAAGTCAAAGGGAATGAACGCTTGAGTTACTGTATGAATGTTTGAGATACTGTATAAATGTTTGAGATACTGTATGAATGTTTGAGATACTGTATGAATGTTTGAGATACTATATGAATGTTTGAGATACTGTATGAATGTTTGAGATACTGTATGAATGTTTGAGATACTATATGAATGTTTGAGATACTGTATAAATGTTTAAGATACTGTATGAATGTTTGAGATACTATATGAATGTTTGAGATACTGTATGAATGTTTGAGATACTGTATGAATGTTTGAGATACTGCATGAATGTTTGAGATACTGTATGAATTTATGAGATACTGTATGAATGTTTGAGATACTGTATGAATGTTTGAGATACTATATGAATGTTTGATATACTATATGAATGTTTGAGATACTGTATGAATGTTTGAGATACTGTATGAATGTTTGAGATACTATATGAATGTTTAAGATACTGTATGAATGCTTGAGATACTGTATGAATGTTTGAGATACTGTATGAATGTTTGAGATACTGTATGAATGTTTGAGATACTGCATGAATGTTTGAGATACTGTATGAATTTATGAGATACTGTATGAATGTTTGAGATACAGTGTGAATGTTTGAGATACTGTATGAATGTTTGAGATACTGTATGAATGTTTGAGATACTGCATGAATGTTTGAGATACTATATGAATTTATGAGATACTGTATGAATGTTTGAGATACAGTGTGAATGTTTGAGATACTATATGAATGTTTGAGATACTGAATGAATGCTTGAGATACTATATGAATGTTTGAGATACAGTATGAATGTTTGAGATACTGTATGAATGCTTGAGATACTATATGAATGTTTGAGATACAGTATGAATGTTTGAGATACTGTATGAATGTTTGAGATACTATATGAATGTTTGAGATACTGTATGAATGCTTGAGATACTATATGAATGTTTGAGATACTGTATGAATGTTTGAGATACTGTATGAATGTTTGAGATACTGTATAAATGTTTGAGACACTATATGAATGCTTGAGATACTATATGAATGCTTGAGATACTGTATGAATGCTTGAGATACTATATGAATGTTTGAGATACTATATGAATGCTTGAGATACTCTATGAATGTTTGAGATACTGTATGAATGTTTGAGATACTATATGAATGCTTGAGATACTGTATGAATGTTTGAGATACTGTATGAATGTTTGAGATACTATATGAATGCTTGAGATACTGTATGAATGTTTGAGATACTGTATGAATGTTTGAGATACTGTATGAATGTTTGAGAATACATATATCTGCCATGGCACTTCCACTGTGAATATATAACCTCCAGTTATTTTAATGTATTTGGGCGGCTGACCTCCAGTTATTTTAATGTATTTGGACGGCTGACCTCCAGTTATTTAAATATATTTGGACGGCTGACCTCCAGTTATTTAAATATATTTGGACGGCTGACCTCCAGTTATTTAAATATATTTGGATGGCTGACCTCCAGTTATTTAAATGCATTTAGACGGCTGACCTCCAGTTATTTTAATGTATTTGGACGGCTGATTAAAACACACACTGTACTATGACAATATGTTAAACGAACGTCATTTCATTCCTGATTTTTGCTTGCCTGGAATGAATTCAAAGAAGGAATTCATATAATGGGAATGTTCAGTTTATTTTTTGTCTCCGATCACTCCCTTATTTTACTTTCATGGTTGTTGAAACACTTTCTTTGCTCTGCATGAAAATAACTTGACTCACACATGCATGTGGTATATGTTTGTTAGTCTGTGTATGTGCATGTTACCACTCATTATCATTTTCTGTTATCAATTAATTCGCCTGTTATATCACTGGTATGTTTTCTGTTATCAATTAATTCACCTGTTATATCACTGGTATGTTTTCTGTTATCAATTAATTCACCTGTTATATCACTGGTATGTTTTCTGTTATCAATTAATTCACCTGTTATATCACTGGTATGTTTTCTGTTATCAATTAATTCACCTGTTATATCACTGGTATGTTTTCTGTTATCAATTAATTCACCTGTTATATCACTGGTATGTTTTCTGTTATCAATTAATTCACCTGTTATATCACTGGTATGTTTTCTGTTATCAATTAATTCACCTGTTATATCACTGGTATGTTTTCTGTTATCAATTAATTCACCTGTTATATCACTGGCATCTCTTTACTTAGATCACTGATATTTATTTAACAAATTACCTGAGGTTATCTACATGTATTTATATATAGTTTTACTGATAAGATATTTATTTACCACATTAACTGAGGTTTATTTATTTATATAGTTTTACTGATTAGATATTTATTTACCACATTAACTGAGGTTTATGTGTTTATATATAGTTTTACTGATAAGATATTTATTTACCACATTAACTGAGGTTTATGTATTTATATATAGTTTTACTGATTAGATATTTATTTACCACATTAACTGAGGTTTATGTGTTTATATATAGTTTTACTGATAATATTTTATTTTCTTATGAATTCCTGACAGTCAGCTGTGTATTTACAACATTAACTGAGGTTTATGTATTTATATATAGTTTTACTGATTAGATATGTATTTACAACATTAACTGAGGTTTATGTATTTATATATAGTTTTACTGATTAGATATTTATTTACCACATTAACTGAGGTTTATTTATTTATATAGTTTTACTGATTAGATATGTATTTACAACATTAACTGAGGTTTATGTGTTTATATAAAGTTTTACTGATTATATTTTATTTACTTAATAATTCCTGACAGTCAGCTGTCAGCGGTTAACATGGGGCAGGAAACATTCTGCTCTTTTCTCTCTGTTTGCTTTTGTCAGTGGACATGAACCGGTCATGTTGAGAAACAATCTTGAGATCTTTGTTTGTGTGAAACCAGTCTGTTTTTTTCTTCCTCCATTTGTTCCATATTCAGTATGGTTTGGGGGTCAATTCCATTACAATTCAAACCGTCAATTCAGAAAGTAAAGCAAAATTCAAATTCCACATTTTCCTAATTGAAAAGCGTTGAAGAGAATTGGAATTTGGAACTGGAGTTTCAGTCTACTTCCTGAATTGACTAGAATATAAATGGAATTGACCCCAACCCTGGTATTCAGGTCGCTCCCCATTTTTTTTATACCTTCCTGTTGTGTTTAGACTACTTCCTGTTGTGTTTAGATTACTTCCTGTGGCATCTGTATGAATGTGCAGTCAAACACACCAATATGTATCAACAGGTTATTTCTTGCCCATATCTTTCCTCCGTCCTGTTCTGTTTCTCTTCTGTTTTGCTTCGCTTCTGCTGTTGCTGCCCTCCTCCCCCCCATCTCCCGTCCCCCGCTCCTCTGGAGAACTCACCACTCCTCTCCCGTTGTCAAGCTGCTTTCCCTTTTCCCTGTTTTGAACAGAAGATATACTGTGATATGTTCTGCCCTGACCACGTTTTTTCCGATGTCTTCTCTTCCCCTTCACTCCATCCTCCCCTTGTGTTCTTTACACCTTTTGGTTTGGTTTCCTCCTTTTTTTTCAAAATGGAAGACGATGAGACGGAGTCGACAGATACTTACACGCTGCCGACCAATCAGATGCTAGACCCAGCCATGCTGGCCAGCCCTGACCTCCTTTCAGAGGTCTCCGATATGAAACACGACCTCATCAAGATGTCTGCCATCTTGACGACAGAGCAAACTGAACACCCAAGCCCTTCGGATAGAGGAAGAGGAGGTGGAGGAAGAGGAGGAGGAAGGACAGGGATGGAGGAGGAACCCGGGGAGCCGTTTGAGATCATGGAACAGGTGAAAGAGGATCTGGAGAAGGTTGGAGATATTTTACGAGGGGGAGATACTAGATTCACAAACAACAAAGAGAAAGTGCTGCAGATGTCCAAAATGGAGGACAAGGAGTTGGTTATTCTCTCTCAGACTAAAGCCAAAGCCATGACTCCCTCTGATGTTCAGGAGCCGGTACTACAAGAAGTCAACATTCAGAGGAAGACCTCTCCCACAATTACCAAAGAGGTTAGAGATATGTCAGGTATGGTGTCTCACCTCAGTGGAGGCGTGAACCAGCACCTAGAAGAGAGATCTGGCGTAACCAGTTGCCCACTACAGGACATCATAGTCCAGGAGAGATTAGATCAGGTCGTTCTGAAGCGGGAAGGCAAACGCCATCCTCCTGAGATCAAAAAGCCGATCAGGAAGAAGTTGAGGGACAGGGAACGTTCTGGATGCAGCAGTTCCGAGGGGGAGCTGGAGAGGATGAGCTCTGAGGAATCCCTTGATGGGGATGTTGTTCTGGGAGAGCCGAGGCAGGAAGTGGTTCCCGGGTCTGAGCCTGGAGAGGTTCCCGGGTCTGAGCCTGGAGTGGTTCCTGGGTCTGAGCCTGTAGTCGTTCCCAGGTCTATGCCTGGAGTGGTTCCCGGGTCTGAGCCTGTAGTGGTTCCCAGGTCTATGCCTGGAGTGGTTCCCGGGTCTGAGCCTGTAGTCATTCCCAGGTCTATGCCTGGAGTGGATCCTGGGTCTGAGCCTGTAGTGGTTCCCAGGTCTATGCCTGGAGTGGTTCCTGGGTCTGAGCCTGTAGTGGTTCCCAGGTCTATGCCTGGAGTGGTGTCTGGGTCCGGACCTGTAGTGGTGTCTGGGTCTGGACCTGGAGTGGGGCCCGGGACTGAGTTAAAAACGACTGCAACCCTGGATTGGGATGTTGTACTGGGGGAGTCTGGGCTCGGGTCTGGGTCTGAAACTTGGTCTGGGCCTTCTGGACCAACCCCAGCCATGGAGCCCCCAGTGTCGCCCCTGGTCGTGGAAACCCCTATCGGATCCATAAAGGACAGAGTGAGAGCTCTGCAAAAGAAGGTTGAGGAAGAGGAAGAGGGGGAGGATGGCCGTAAGCGAAAGCCTACACAGGCGCCAGTCCCTCAGAACACAACTTTCATCACCATCACTAAGGAGACGGGTGAGCCCCAGATGCCAGATCTTCCTAAGCTTCCCAGATCTCCGAAATCACCCCGGTCTCAGACGGAGAGGCTGGAGGAGACAATGTCTGTCCGGGAGCTGATGAAGGCATTCCAGACTGGCCAGGATCCTTCCAAGAACAAAACGGGGCTCTTCGAGCACAAAGCCATGATGTCATCCACAACCTCCACATCGAGCTCAGAGGCAGTGATCTACAGTGAGACCTACAGAGCTGAAACCAGTCCCACAGAGCATACGCCAGCAGAAACTCCAACTTCCACAATCCTCTGCTCGCATAGTGATGTCCTGGCTCTCCAACACAAAGGGGTGGATGATGAACAAAATCTGATCTTAGTAACAGACCACTCTGAAGACTCTGAGATAACTCATGTCTTAGAAAGGGACCACTCTGAAGACTCTGAGATAATTAATGTTACGGTTCAGTTGCAGGAGTCAGTGACTAACATCAACAGAATACAACCAGAGGATGGAGGGATCCCTCTAGACAGGGCTCTACCAGAGGACGGATGTATCCTCCTAGACAGGGCTCTGCCGGAGGGTGGAGAGATCCTCCTAGACAGGGCTCAACTGGAGGAGGGAGGGATCCTCCTAGACAGGGCTCTACCAGAGGACGGAGGGATCTTCCTAGACAGGGCTTTACCAGAGGACAGACAAATCCTCCAAGACAGGGCTTTACCAGAGGACGATGGGATCTTCCTAGACAGGGCTCTACCAGAGGATGGAGGGATTCTCCTATACAGGGCTCTACCAGAGGACGGAAGTATCAACCTAGACAGGACTCTACCAGAGGACGGAGGTATCAACCTAGACAGGGCTCAACCAGAGGACGGAGGGATCCTCCTAGACAGGGCTCTACCAAAAGACAGACAAATCCTCCTAGACAGGACTCTACCAGAGGACGGAGGTATCAACCTAGACAGGGCTCAACGAGAGGACGGAGGGATCCTCCTAGACAGGGCTCTACCAAAGGACAGACAAATCCTCCTAGACAGGCCTCAACCAGAGGACGGAGGGATCCTCCTAGACAGGGCTCTACCTGAGGGCGGAGGGATCCCTCTAGACAGGGCTCTACCAGAGGGCGGAGGGACCCCTCTAGACAGGGCTCTACCAGAGGATGGAGGGACCCCTCTAGACAGGGCTCTACCAGAGGATGGAGGGATCCTCCTAGACAGGGCTCTACCAGAGGATGGAGGGATCCTCCTAGACAGGGCTCTACCAGAGGACGGAGGGACCCCTCTAGACAGGGCTCTACCAGAGGACGGAGGGATCCCTCTAGACAGGGATCTACGAAAATACAGAGGGATCCCTCTAGACAGGGCTCTACCAGAGAACGGAGGGATCCTCCTAGACAGGTCTCTACCAGAAGATGGAGGGATTCTCTTAGACAGGGCTCTACCAGAGGACGGAGGAATCCCTATAGACAGGGCTCTACCAGAGTATGGAGGGATTCTCCTAGACAGGGCTCTACCAGAGGACGGAGGGATCTTCCTAGACAGGGCTCTACCAGAGGACGGAGGGATCCCTCTAGACAGGGCTCTACCAGAGGACGGAGGGATCCCTCTAGACAGGGATCTACCAGAGGACGGAGGGATCCCTCTAGACAGGGATCTACGAAAATACAGAGGGATCCCTCTAGACAGGGCTCTACCAGAGAACGGAGGGATCCTCCTAGACAGGGCTCTACCAGAAGATGGAAGGATTCTCTTAGACAGGGCTCTACCAGAGGATGGAGGAATCCCTATAGACAGGGCTCTACCAGAGTATGGAGGGATTCTCCTAGACAGGGCTCTACCAGAGGACGGAGGGATCTTCCTAGACAGGGCTCTACCAGAGGACGGAGGGATCATCCTAGACAGGGCTCTACCAGAGGACGGAGTGATCCAACTTGACCGGGATCTGTCAGATACTGGAGGAATCGTCCTAGACACGACTCTACCGGAGGACAGAGGGATCCTCCTAGACAGGGGTCTACCAAAAGATGGAGGGATCCCTCTAGACATGGATCTACCGGAGGACGGAGGGATCCCTCTAGACAGGAATCTACCGAAAGGACAGTTGTATCCTCCTAGACAAGGTTCTACCAGAGGATGGAGGGATCTTCCTAGACAGGGCTCAACCAGAGGACAGAGGGATCCTCCTAGACCGGGATCTATCAGAAAATGGAGGAATCTTCCTAGTCAGGGCTCTAACAGAGGATGGAGGGATCCTCCTAGACAAGGCTCTACCAAAGGATGGAGGGATCCTCCTAGGCAGGGCTCTACCAGAGGATGGAGGGATCTTCCTAGGCAGGGCTCTACCAGAGGATGCATGGAGCAGCCCAGAGAAGATGCAGCTGGAGGAGCCAGAGATGGGACCAGAAAGGAAGTCTTCTACGGAGATGATGCAGCTGGAGGAGCCAGAGATGGGACCAAACAGGAAGTCTTCTATGGAGATGATGCAGCTGGAGGAACCAGAGATGGGACCAGACAGGAAGTCTTCTATGGAGATGATGCAGCTGGAGGAGCCAGAGATGGGACCAGACAGGAAGTCTTCTATAGAGATGATGCAGCTGGAGGAACCAGAGATTGGACCAGACAGGAAGTCTTCTACAAAGATGATGCAGCTGGAGGAACCAGAGATGGGACCAGACAGGAAGTCTTCTATGGAGATGATGCAGCTGGAGGAACCAGAGATGGGACCAGACAGGAAGTCTTCTATGGAGATGATGCGGCTGGAGGAGCCAGAGATGGGACCAGACAGGAAGTCTTCTATAGAGATGATGCAGCTGGAGGAACCAGAGATGGGACCAGACAGGAAGTCTTCTGTAGAGATGATGCAGCTGGAGGAGCCAGAGATGGGACCAGACAGGAAGTCTTCTATGGAAATGATGCAGCTGGAGGAACCAGAGATTGGACCAGACAGGAAGTCTTCTATAGAGTTGATGCGGCTGGAGGAACCAGAGATGGGACCAGACAGGAAGTCTTCTACAGAGTTGATGCGGCTGGAGGAACCAGAGATGGGGCCAGACAGGAAGTCTTCTACGGAGATGATGCAGCTGGAGAAACCAGAGATGGGACCAGACAGGAAGTCTTCTACGGAGATGATGCAGCTGGAGGAACCAGAGATGGGACCAGACAGGAAGTCTTCTACAGAGATGATGCAGCTGGAGGAACCAGAGATGGGACCAGACAGGAAGTCTTCTATAGAGATGATGCAGCTGGAGGAACCAGAGATGGGACCAGACAGGAAGTCTTCTACAGAGATGATGCAGCTGGAGGAACCAGAGATGGGACCAGACAGGACGTATTCTATAGAGATGATGCAGCTGGAAGGAACCAGAGATGGGACCAGACAGGAAGTCTTCTAGAGATGATGCAGAGATGGGACCAGACAGGAAGTCTTCTATAGAGATGATGCAGCTGGAGGAACCAGAGATGGGACCAGACAGGAAGTCTTCTATAGAGATGATGCAGCTGGAGGAACCAGAGATGGGACCAGACAGGAAGTCTTCTGTAGAGATGATGCAGCTGGAGGAACCAGAGATGGGACCAGACAGGAAGTCTTCTATGGAGATGCAGATCAGCCCAGACAGGAAACCCTCTGAGGACTTTAGCGCTGACATCAAGGCCGAGCTGGAGGACAGTCCAGAGTACCAGCTGTTCAGACAGACCTCGTTTATAGGGGATGACAACCACCCACAGGCTGAAGCAGCCGAGGAGGAGCTCCCAGCAGACCACACAAACGACACCCCAACCTTCATGTTCAGCCCCTGTATGCACGAAGACAGGCAGGATGAGTTATTCACTAAGGCTGAGAACCTGATGGGGAATGAAAGCCCTGTGAGTCTGAAGCATGAAGGCGCAGCGGACTCTCCCGGGACTAGCCTAGGAACCAGGACTCCCCATTCAAGCACGGGGGAGAGTGAGAAACACGAAGGATTAGCAGACACCCCACAGATGAGCCCACTCACATTCCCCACTCAGGAGGTTGACCTGCCCACAGTTTATAAAGAGACAGAGAGAATGGATGGGATGAAAGTACTAGGAGATGTGATTCATGGTGATGAAGAAATCTTTCCAGAAACTGAAGATTTAGTCGTAGAAACCAAATCAGCGACTCCGTCCCCTGTTCGGGAACCGCTGTTACAAGAAGTCACGATCCAACGGAAGACCTCCCCCAGACCGGTTAAAGTGGTGAGAGATATGTCAGGGATGGAGTCCCTCCTCAGGGGAGATATGGATCACGACCTAGAACAGAGACCATCACCTGTCCGTGGCGCTGAAGTGATGACAGTTCAGGAACCGCTATTACAAGAAGTCAGGATGGAAAGGAAACCCCCGCCCAGACTGGTTACAGTGGTGAGCGATATGTCAGGGATGGAGTCCCTCCTCAGGGGAGATATGGATCACTACCTAGAACAGAGATGTATGGTAAATAGTGGTTCACCAAAGGATGACATCGACCAACAACAGAGTTTGAAACAGACCATCCTTGCCAGGGATGACAAGCGACAATCACTTATTTTCTCCACAGAGGAGGTAGACATGTCAACAGAAGATACAGAGACAGAAAAAGAAGACTGGTGGAAAGTGCAAGGCATGGATGATGGTGGCGCTCGGGGTGCCGAACCGATAATCTTGAACCCAGTTCAGGAGCCGATGTTACAAGAAGTCATGATCGAAAGGAAGACATCGCCCAGACCAGCTGTAGGAGTTAAAGATACGTCGGGCATGGAGGCACTCCTCAGTGGAGATTTAGAACAGTACCTAGAAAACAGACCTGTAGATCTCAGTGGTGTACCGGAGGACGACATCGTACAAGAGAGATTGGAACAGGTTGTGATTACACGGAAGAGAAAACAGGAAACCCACACGTTCTCCACTGAGCAGGTAGACCGGTCCGCAGCAGATAAAGTGACAGAGCGAGATGTTGTTAATGTAGTGCAAGTAGGAGCCGCGGAGGACGGTGTCATCTACGGTGATAAAGACTTCGTGCAGAGTTGTTCAGCTGGGGGGGAAGCATCAGAAAGTTCAGCTACTACAGTGATACGTTCAAGAGACTCAAAGAAGGTGACCTTTGACCTTCAAAGGACGTTTGATTCAGCGCTCCCTGCTCAAGCCTCTGAAGAGGACGACCAGGTCCCTGTTGAGACAAGACCTATCTTAGAGGACTGGGATGATTTAGAGATAAAACCATCGTACCACAAAACTACAGAACTTTCATACTCAAACCCATACATGCAAGACTCAATTTCAGCAGACAGAATTGCTCCTGAATCTAGTTGGGTTGTACCAGAGCGCCATGAAAGGGATGCAACTGATCATGGAGCTGTGCACAGTCCAGACGGTGTGGGTCAGGCCCTCAGACCTGCAGACTTAGAGGTCCTCTTTCCTTTGGCCCTGGGCCACCCTGAGAGACGACTCTCCCATGGGGATTCTCTGGAGACCAGTCCTGTCATGGATGAAGGTTCCTCCAGGAAGTCCCCTGACTCTATAGAGCCAAGCTCAACCGGGGACTCCCCCTGCCTTGACTCACTGGAGAGCAGCCCCACTGAACTGAAACAAGACACATGCTTTCAGGCGACAAAGAAGACAGCTGTGTATGAAGACTACTACTCTCAGCTTAGAGCCTGTCTCGGTGAGGAGCACGTCAGCAACATTGAGAATGAGGATTACTCCAAACAGACTTATCAAATGGATGGTGAGGGCGAGGGTCCCCTCCCATTGAAGGGGGAAGACCCTGAGTGGCTCTCCATGCCCATAAATCTGAGCTCAAACCCTGAGGATGATATGGACGACGTGGATGCAGAGGGCAGCGGGACTGGCCAGAGACAGTTCACCCCAGAGGAGGAGATGTTCAAAATGGCCGCCAAGATCAAAACCTTCGAGGAGATGGAGCAGGACGTCAAAACGAAGACAGACGGGAAACCCTCAGACGGCTCTGTGTTATCAGACTCTGAGGATTATGAAGAATGTCAGTCGATCGTTGACCTGATGGACAGGGAGGCAAAATCATTTAAGCCCAAAACCGACGCCGGTACTTTTCAGTCTGAAATTGAAACTGTGGCTGAAATCCAACCCTCAGTCCCTGGTGCAGTAACTGCGTTGGATAGTTCAGTTCACTGTGAAGCTCACCTACCATACAGTGCCTCAGGACATTCACCATCAGGAAAACAGGTCTCTGAGCACCTCGAATATCGTTCACTAAGCACTGAAAGAGAACAATATACCACAGAGAACATCAGTGAAAATATCAGTGAACGTACTGAGCAGAAAGAGAAGATAGATGTAATATCAGCTATGCACGCACACGAGGTGGAGATGGATCAGTCACAGTTGAGTGTCAGTCAGTCTGGTGAAAGTCAGTCAGTCAAACCAGAGGTGTTGTGCACCGACGTTGAAAGCTTCAAGGAGGTGAAGGATGCGGATGGTAAGGCAGCCGTGTTGGAAATGCATCCCGAAGACAAGCCTGTTCAAGGAGAGCTGGTCCCATGGAGTGCCATGTCAGACGACAACGAGGATGACAATGACGACGAAGCCTTCGCAGCACGTGTGGAGGCGGAGGAACGAAGGATGATGGCTCTCGTGGAAGACCGCCGTACCCCTGACACCACACCGGGTCGCACACCAACCGAGGGGGGCACCCCCAATCCCTTCCAGTTCCAGGAAGGGAAGTTCTTTGAGATGACCAGAGGGGGCGCTATCGACATGACAAGGAGGAGCGTTGAAGAGGAGGGCGAGGGCTATGCCTTCTTTCACATAGGAGAACACCCAGTTGACCAGGTTCTGTTCGAGGACACAGGAGATTGCGCTAGCCCCGATGTTCTCAGAACAGAACAGACTATTGCCGTTGCTGATCTACACCTCCAGAAGGTGGACCAAACCAAAGATGATTCTGACTCCTCCTTCCAGACTATACCATTACCCGAGGCTGATCAGAGGGGGAAACCAGTGGCCAAACCCAGTACCTCCATCAAAATGGAGCCAAAAGCTGAAACATTCCCCCTGCTAGAAGCTAAGATGGGAAGCTTCTTAGAGGTAGATTCTCCAGACCCGACTATAGCTGAACTCCAGATGTTTACCACCACTACTCTTGTCACCCGCTCTGTGTACTCTGAACAGGTCCGCCAGTCATCCGACTCATCCCTTGAGGATGAAGAAGAAGAGGAAGAGGAGCAGGGTTCTGTCATTGAGATGCCCACTGGCTATTGTGACTCGGTGGCACCCCCTAGTGTCCTGCAAGGGTATGACACCTCGGCAGGGTCTGACACCTCAATGGCACCCCCTAGTGTCCTGCAAGGGTATGACACCTCGGCAGGGTATGACGCCTCAGTGGCACCCCCTAGTGTCCTGCAAGGGTATGACACCTCGTCAGGGTCTAACACCTCAGTGGCACCCACTAGTGTCCTGGCAGGGTCTGACACCTCTAGTGTCCTGGAAGGGTCTGACATCTCAGTTGCACCCTCTAGTGTCCTGGCAATGTCCTACACTTCAGCAGACACTGTGGCTAAGGATGAAAGCAGTTTCAAATCAAAGATACCCATCAAAGCTGGTTCAATGAAATCAGACCTCGGCCTTGAGCAGAAATCAACAGTGGAGGAATCTCTTGTTCAGGACCGGAGGACGAGGTCCGAGGAGGATTTTGGAGCCGGGAAGAAAATCTTAACTGACAAATACAGCAGGAGTCACTCCGACAGCGACCATCCTGCAACTAAATCCAAACCTCTCACCTCCAGACTCCCTGTCATGGACAAACACAAACCCACAGCCCACTCCTCCTCCTCCTCTTCCCAGCCCGACAGAGACCAGGGCTCTGACGTACGAGAGCTTTCCCTCCGATCCTCTCTGGATGTCGACGACATCAGCAGCAGCGGTGATCACAACAGTCCAGATTCTGTTATCTTCAGGTATGACAGACCAACGCCTCGCAGATCTGCCCCGGACACGAGGGCTTTGTCGACTCAGACACGGGTTCGAGCTTCCTCGGTGACGGGGGAGGTGTTTGAGTCCAGACCCATCTGGGAAGACTCAGTAGAAACTCAGATGCAGCGAATCTGGGATGATCGGACAACGGAGCGGCAGCAAGGTACCAAAAATCTGGCACTTCCTTTCCTCTCTTTCTCTGCTCCTTGGAAGACCTTTCTTTGTCTTAGTCAAGACCAAGCATCTGTCACTTTTCTGTTGTGTGTCTTGTTTTGTCATTTCGTGCCGTGCTGTGTTGTCTTGTCCTGTTCTGTGTTGTCTTGTCCTGTGTTGTCTTGTCCTGTGCTGTGTTGTCTTGTGTTGTTTCTTTTCCATATAAATGTCTGTGTCTATTGACGATTGTCTAGAAGTCTATTGTCTATGTATGTGTACATTAAATCTCAAGATTGACTTACCTAGATGTGTTAGGAGAAAACTCATGATTAACTTCAGGACATCTAATACACTACTATATTACTGAAACTCCTTATACTAAAAATGACCACATTGAGTTCGGAATGCCACAGTCTTTCCATTGTTTAAGTACTAATCGACTACAAATACACTGTCGTGGTGGTCCGAGTAGAGCAGGTATTGTCATCAACAGTATGGATCAGAACATCAGCCCTGCTTCATACTCCCCCCATCATCAGCACCATGACCTCCACAGCCTATAACATAGAGGCCGGTTACATTACATTACTGAAATGTATCTGTACCTTCCAAGAACCTAGAAAACATCCCATAATCAATATGATATCTGGAGAGTTTTAAACTGTTATATTTTCAGAGGAGTTATGGGTCTGCGGCCCAAAATGGCACCCTATTCCCTATGGGCCCTGTGGTCTAAAGTAGTCCACCCTATTCCCTATGGGCCCTGTGGTCTAAAGTAGTGCACCCTGTTCCATATACCCCCTATGGTCTAACATAGTGCACCCTATTCCCTATAGCCCCTATGGTCTAACGTAGTGCACCCTATTCCCTATGGGCCCTGTGGTCTAAAGTAGTGCACCCTATTCCCTATGGGCCATGTGGTCTATAGTAGTGCATCCTATTCCCTATGGGCCCTGTGGTCTAAAGTAGTGCACCCTGTTCCATATGGCCCCTATGGTCTAACGTAGTGCACCCTATTCCCTATGGGCCCTGTGGTCTAAAGTAGTGCACCCTGTTCCATATGGCCCCTATGGTCTAACGTAGTGCACCCTATTCCCTATGGGCCCTGTGGTCTAAAGTAGTGCAATGTAAAGTGAATATGATGCCATTTGGGACGTAGCCTTAGCGTTGTTACCGCGCTGCTGTTGAGCTGTGATGACCTGTGTGTAACCTCTGTCCGTGGTGGTGTTCGTAGTGGATTGGCACGACGATGCAGACAGGAAAGAGGAGACGTTGGCTATCATTGCAGACCTGCTGGGGTTCAGCTGGACAGGTAAGTTATCCAGGTGGTGTTTATCTGGTGTAGAAGGTATGTATGAAATAGGAGTGAAAAGCTGTTTGAACACTGGTCAAATGTTGTCCACTATGTGGGGAATAAGGGTACTGTAATAAGGGTACCCACTACGTAGGGAATACGGGTACTGTAATAAGGGTACCCACTATGTAGGGAATAAGGGTACTGTAATAAGGGTACCCACTATGTAGGGAATAAGGGTACTGTAATAAGGGTACCCACTATGTAGGGAATAAAGGTACTGTAATAAGGGTATCCACTATGTGGGGAGTAAGGGTACTGTAATAAGGGTACCCACTATGTAGGGAATAAGGGTACTGTAATAAGGGTACCCACTATGTAGGGAATAAGGGTACTGTAATAAGGGTACTGTTTAGGACGCCGCCTCAGTGTGTGTGTGTGTGTGTCCCGTGTGTCTCAGAGCTGGCGAGGGAGCTGGAGTTCAACGAGGATGAGATCCAGGAAGTGAGGACGGAGAACCCTAACTCTCTACAGGAGCAGAGCCACGCCCTGCTGCAGCGCTGGGCTGAGAGAGAGGGAAAACACGCCACCGGTATGTCTGTCCTGACGTCTTCTACTGGGCCTCACTTGGGTATGTCCAAAATGGAACCCTATTCCTTATACTGTATAGTGCACTGCTCTGGACAAAAGTAGTGCACTATGTAGGGAATAGGGTGCCATTTTGGCACTCAGATGTGGACTCAGCCACGGAAACCATCCATCTCTGGACAAAAGTAGAGCACTATGTAGGGAATAGGGTGCCATTTTGGCACTCAGATGTGGACTCAGCCACGGAAACCATCCATCTCTGGACAAAAGTAGTGCACTATGTAGGGAATAGGGTGCCATTTTGGCACTCAGATGTGGACTCAGCCACGGAAACCATCCATCTCTGGACAAAAGTAGTGCACTATGTAGGGAATAGGGTGCCATTTTGGCACTCAGATGTGGACTCAGCCACGGAAACCATCCATCTCTGGACAAAAGTAGAGCACTATGTAGGGAATAGGGTGCCATTTTGCATCTATATATGAATGATAAATATATGTTACAGCCTTATTCTAAAAATGGATTTAAAATGTTAGTTGTTTTCTCATCAATCTAAACACGATACCCCAAAATGACAAAGCAAAAAAACGTTTGTTTTTTTGTAGAAATGTTATTTATTTATTTAAATTGATTGTCTTTTTTGTTGTATATTTTTGTTGTTGGTTTAGAGATTATTTTTGTTTAATGAAAAGTGCTATAGAAGTGAAATAAGTAAGGATTATTTATTATTATTATTATGATAATTGTTACTCTACCGATATGTGTTATCTTTTGCCCAGCAGAGGAGAGCCTGATAAAGAGGCTGACCAAGATCAACCGGATGGACATCGTCCACCTGATAGAGACCCAGATGAACAAGTCAACACAGGAGCAGACGTCTAGGACCTACGCAGAGATAGAGAAGACTCTGGACCAGAGTGAAGGTACTGAACCTGTTACATTATATTACAGAGATAGAGGAGACTGGACCAGTTACATTACATTACAGAGATAGAGGAGACTGGACCAGTTACATTACATTACAGAGATAGAGGAGACTCTGGACCAGTTACATTACATTACAGAGATAGAGGAGACTCTGGACCAGTTACATTACATTACAGAGATAGATGAGACTCTGGACCAGTTACATTATATTACAGAGATAGAGGAGTCTCTGGACCAGTTATATTACATTACATTACAGAGATAGAGGAGACTCTGGACCAGTTACATTATATTACAGAGATAGAGGAGACTCTGGACCAGTTATATTACATTACATTACAGAGATAGAGGAGACTCTGGACCAGTTACATTACATTACAGAGATAGAGGAGACTCTGGACCAGTTACATTACATTACAGAGATAGAGGAGACTGGACCAGTTACATTACATTACAGAGATAGAGGAGACTGGACCAGTTATTATATTACATTACAGAGATAGAGGAGACTGGACCAGTTACATTACATTACAGAGATAGAGGAGACTCTGGACCAGTTACATTACATTACAGAGATAGAGGAGACTCTGGACCAGTTACATTACATTACAGAGATATAGGAGACTCTGGACCAGAGTGAAGGTACTGGACCTGTTACATTACATTACAGAGATAGAGGAGACTCTGGACCAGTTACATTACATTACAGAGATAGAGGAGACTCTGGACCAGTTACATTACATTACAGAGATATAGGAGACTCTGGACCAGAGTGAAGGTACTGGACCTGTTACATTACATTACAGAGATAGAGGAGACCTGGACCAGTTACATTACATTACAGAGATAAAGGAGACTCTGGACCAGTTATATTACATTACAGAGATAGAGGAGACTCTGGACCAGTTATATTACATTACATTACAGAGATAGAGGAGACTCTGGACCAGTTACATTACATTACAGAGATAGAGGAGTCTCTGGACCAGTTACATTACATTACATTACAGAGATAGAGGAGTCTCTGGACCTGTTACATTACATTACAGAGATAGAGGAGACTCCGGACCAGTTACATTACATTACAGAGATAGAGGAGACTGGACCAGTTACATTACATTACAGAGATAGAGGAGACTGGACCAGTTACATTACATTACAGAGATAGAGGAGACTGGACCAGTTACATTACATTACAGAGATAGAGGAGACTCTGGACCAGTTACATTACATTACAGAGATAGAGGAGTCTCTGGACCAGTTACATTACATTACATTACAGAGATAGAGGAGTCTCTGGACCTGTTACATTACATTACAGAGATAGAGGAGACTCCGGACCAGTTACATTACATTACAGAGATAGAGGAGACTGGACCAGTTACATTACATTACAGAGATAGAGGAGACTGGACCAGTTACATTACATTACAGAGATAGAGGAGACTGGACCAGTTACATTACATTACAGAGATAGAGGAGACTCTGGACCAGTTACATTACATTACAGAGATAGAGGAGACTCTGGACCAGTTACATTACATTACAGAGATAGAGGAGACTCTGGACCAGTTACATTACATTACAGAGATAGAGGAGACTCTGGACCAGTTACATTACATTACAGAGATAGAGGAGTCTCTGGACCAGTTACATTACATTACATTACATTACAACTGGCTTCCAGTTGAAGCTCGCATCCGCTACAAGACCATGGTGCTTGCCTACGGAGCTGTGAGGGGAACGGCACCTCAGTACCTCCAGGCTCTGATCAGGCCCTACACCCAAACAAGGGCACTGCTTTCATCCACCTCTGGCCTGCTCGCCTCCCTACCACTGAGGAAGTACAGTTCCCGCTCAGCCCAGTCAAAACTGTTCGCTGCTCTGGCCCCCCAATGGTGGAACAAACTCCCTGACGACGCCAGGACAGCGGAGTCAATCACCACCTTCCGGAGACACCTGAAACCCCACCTCTTTAAGGAATACCTAGGATAGGATAAATTAATCCTTCTCACCCCCCCCCCCCCCCCCCTTAAAAGACTTAGATGCACTATTGTAAAGTGGCTGTTCCACTGGATGTCATAAGGTGAAAGCACCAATTTGTAAGTCGCTCTGGATAAGAGCATCTGCTAAATGACTTAAATGTAAATGTAAAATGAGACTCTGGACCAGTTACATTACATTACAGAGATAGAGGACACTCTGGACCAGTTACATTACATTACATTACAGAGATAGAGGAGTCTCTGGACCAGTTACATTACATTACAGAGATAGAGGAGACTCTGGACCAGTTACATTACATTACAGAGATAGAGGAGACTGGACCAGTTACATTACATTACAGAGATAGAGGAGACTCTGGACCAGTTACATTACATTACAGAGATAGAGGAGACTCTGGACCAGTTACATTACATTACAGAGATAGAGGAGACTCTGGACCAGTTACATTACATTACAGAGATAGAGGAGACTCTGGACCAGTTACATTACATTACAGAGATAGAGGAGACTCTGGACCAGTTAGTCTGGACCAGTTATATTACATTACAGAGAGAGGAGACTCTGGACCAGTTACATTACATTACAGAGATAGAGGAGACTCTGGACCAGTTACATTACATTACAGAGATAGAGGAGACTCTGGACCAGTTACATTACATTACAGAGATAGAGGACACTCTGGACCAGTTACATTACATTACAGAGATAGAGGAGACTCTGGACCAGTTACATTACATTACAGAGATAGAGGAGTCTCTGGACCAGTTACATTACATTACATTACAGAGATAGAGGAGTCTCTGGACCAGTTACATTACATTACAGAGATAGAGGAGACTCTGGACCAGTTACATTACATTACAGAGATAGAGGAGACTGGACCTGTTACATTACATTACAGAGATAGAGGAGACTCCGGACCAGTTACATTACAGAGATAGAGGAGACTGGACCAGTTACATTACATTACAGAGATAGAGGAGACTGGACCAGTTACATTACATTACATTACAGAGATAGAGGAGTCTCTGGACCAGTTACATTACATTACAGAGATAGAGGAGACTCTGGACCAGTTACATTACATTACAGAGATAGAGGAGACTCTGGACCAGTTACATTACATTACAGAGATAGAGGAGACTCTGGACCAGTTACATTACATTACATTACAGAGATAGAGGAGTCTCTGGACCAGTTACATTACATTACATTACAGAGATAGAGGAGTCTCTGGACCAGTTACATTACATTACAGAGATAGAGGAGACTCTGGACCAGTTACATTACATTACATTACAGAGATAGAGGAGACTCTGGACCAGTTACATTACATTACAGAGATAGATGAGACTCTGGACCAGTTACATTACATTACAGAGATAGAGGAGACTCTGGACCAGTTACATTACATTACAGAGATAGAGGAGACTCTGGACCAGTTACATTACATTACAGAGATAGAGGACACTCTGGACCAGTTACATTACATTACATTACAGAGATAGAGGAGACTCTGGACCAGTTACATTACATTACAGAGATAGAGGAGACTCTGGACCAGTTACATTACATTACAGAGATAGAGGAGACTCTGGACCAGTTACATTACATTACAGAGATAGAGGAGACTGGACCAGTTACATTACATTACAGAGATAGAGGAGACTCTGGACCAGTTACATTACATTACAGAGATAGAGGAGTCTCTGGACCAGTTACATTACATTACAGAGATAGAGGAGACTCTGGACCAGTTACATTACATTACAGAGATAGAGGAGACTCTGGACCAGTTACATTACATTACAGAGATAGAGGAGTCTCTGGACCAGTTACATTACATTACAGAGATAGAGGAGACTCTGGACCAGTTACATTACATTACAGAGATATAGGAGACTCTGGACCAGAGTGAAGGTACTGGACCTGTTACATTACATTACAGAGATAGAGGAGACCTGGACCAGTTACATTACATTACAGAGATAGAGGAGACTCTGGACCAGTTACATTACATTACAGAGATAGAGGAGTCTCTGGACCAGTTACATTACATTACATTACAGAGATAGAGGAGTCTCTGGACCAGTTACATTACATTACAGAGATAGAGGAGACTCTGGACCAGTTACATTACATTACAGAGATAGAGGAGACTGAGCCAGTTACATTACATTACAGAGATATAGGAGACTCTGGACCAGTTATATTACATTACATTACAGAGATAGAGGAGACTGGACCAGTTACATTACATTACAGAGATAGAGGAGACTCTGGACCAGTTACATTACATTACAGAGATAGAGGAGACTCTGGACCAGTTACATTACATTACAGAGATAGAGGAGACTCTGGACCAGTTACATTACATTACAGAGATAGAGGAGACTGGACCAGTTACATTACATTACAGAGATAGAGGAGACTCTGGACCAGTTACATTACATTACATTACAGAGATAGAGGAGACTGGACCTGTTACATTACAGAGATAGAGGAGACTGGACCAGTTACATTACATTACAGAGATAGAGGAGACTGGACCAGTTACATTACATTACAGAGATAGAGACTCCGGACCAGTTACATTACAGAGATAGAGGAGACTGGACCAGTTACATTACATTACAGAGATAGAGGAGACTGGACCAGTTACATTACATTACAGAGATAGAGGAGACTCTGGACCAGTTATATTACATTACAGAGATAGAGGAGACTCTGGACCAGTTACATTACATTACAGAGATAGAGGAGACTCTGGACCAGTTACATTACATTACAGAGATAGAGGAGACTCTGGACCAGTTACATTACATTACAGAGATAGAGGAGACTCTGGACCAGTTACATTACATTACAGAGATAGAGGAGACTCTGGACCAGTTATATTACATTACAGAGATAGAGGAGACTCTGGACCAGTTACATTACATTACAGAGATAGAGGAGACTCTGGACCAGTTACATTACATTACAGAGATAGAGGAGACTGGACCAGTTACATTACATTACAGAGATAGAGGAGACTCTGGACCAGTTATATTACATTACAGAGATAGAGGACACTCTGGACCAGTTACATTACATTACATTACAGAGATAGAGGAGACTCTGGACCAGTTACATTACATTACAGAGATAGAGGAGTCTCTGGACCAGTTACATTACATTACAGAGATAGAGGACACTCTGGACCAGTTACATTACTTTACAGAGATAGAGGAGACTCTGGACCAGTTACATTACATTACAGAGATATAGGAGACTCTGGACCAGAGTGAAGGTACTGGACCTGTTACATTACATTACAGAGATAGAGGAGACCTGGACCAGTTACATTACATTACAGAGATAGAGGAGACTCTGGACCAGTTATATTACATTACAGAGATAGAGGAGACTCTGGACCAGTTACATTACATTACAGAGATAGAGGAGACTCTGGACCAGTTACATTACATTACAGAGATAGAGGAGACTCTGGACCAGTTACATTACATTACAGAGATAGAGGAGACTCTGGACCAGTTACATTACATTACAGAGATAGAGGAGACTCTGGACCAGTTACATTACATTACAGAGATAGAGGAGACTCTGGACCAGTTACATTACATTACAGAGATAGAGGACACTCTGGACCAGTTACATTACATTACAGAGATAGAGGAGACTCTGGACCAGTTACATTACATTACAGAGATAGAGGAGACTCTGGACCAGTTATATTACATTACAGAGATAGAGGAGACTCTGGACCAGTTACATTACATTACAGAGATAGAGGAGACTCTGGACCAGTTACATTACATTACAGAGATAGAGGAGACTCTGGACCAGTTACATTACATTACAGAGATAGAGGACACTCTGGACCAGTTACATTACATTACAGAGATATAGGAGACTCTGGACCAGAGTGAAGGTACTGGACCTGTTACATTACATTACAGAGATAGAGGAGACCTGGACCAGTTACATTACATTACAGAGATAGAGGAGACTGGGCCAGTTACATTACATTACAGAGATAGAGGAGACTCTGGACCAGTTATATTACATTACAGAGATATAGGAGACTCTGGACCAGAGTGAAGGTACTGGACCTGTTACATTACATTACAGAGATAGAGGAGACCTGGACCAGTTACATTACATTACAGAGATAGAGGAGACTGGGCCAGTTACATTACATTACAGAGATAGAGGAGACTCTGGACCAGTTATATTACATTACAGAGATAGAGGAGACTCTGGACCAGTTACATTACATTACAGAGATAGAGGAGTCTCTGGACCAGTTACATTACATTACATTACAGAGATAGAGGAGTCTCTGGACCAGTTACATTACATTACAGAGATAGAGGAGATTTCTGGACCAGTTACATTACATTACAGAGATAGAGGAGACTGGACCTGTTACATTACATTACAGAGATAGAGGAGACTCCGGACCAGTTACATTACAGAGATAGAGAAGACTGGACCAGTTACATTACATTACAGAGATAGAGGAGACTGGACCAGTTACATTACATTACAGAGATAGAGGAGACTCTGGACCAGTTACATTACATTACAGAGATAGAGGAGTCTCTGGACCAGTTACATTACATTACAGAGATAGAGGAGACTCTGGACCAGTTACATTACATTACAGAGATAGAGGAGTCTCTGGACCAGTTACATTACATTACAGAGATAGAGGAGACTCTGGACCAGTTACATTACATTACAGAGATAGATGAGACTCTGGACCAGTTACATTACATTACAGAGATAGAGGACACTCTGGACCAGTTACATTACATTACAGAGATAGAGGAGACTCTGGACCAGTTACATTACATTACAGAGATAGAGGAGACTCTGGACCAGTTATATTACATTACATTACAGAGATAGAGGAGTCTCTGGACCAGTTACATTATATTACAGAGATAGAGGAGACTCTGGACCAGTTACATTACATTACAGAGATAGAGGAGTCTCTGGACCAGTTACATTACATTACAGAGATAGAGGAGACTCTGGACCAGTTACATTACATTACAGAGATAGAGTAGACTCTGGACCAGTTACATTATATTACAGAGATAGAGGAGACTCTGGACCAGTTATATTACATTACATTACAGAGATAGAGGAGACTCTGGACCAGTTACATTTATATTACAGAGATAGAGGAGACTCTGGACCAGTTACATTATATTACAGAGATAGAGGAGACTCTGGACCAGCTACATTACATTACAGAGATAGAGGAGACTCTGGACCAGTTATATTACATTACATTACAGAGATAGAGGATACTCTGGACCAGTTACATTACATTACAGAGATAGAGGAGACTCTGGACCAGTTATATTACATTACATTACAGAGATAGAGGAGTCTCTGGACCAGTTACATTATATTACAGAGATAGAGGAGACTCTGGACCAGTTACATTACATTACAGAGATAGAGGAGACTGGACCAGTTACATTACATTACAGAGATAGAGGAGACTCTGGACCAGTTATATTACATTACAGAGATAGAGGAGACTCTGGACCAGTTACATTACATTACAGAGATAGAGGAGACTGGACCAGTTACATTACATTACATTAAGACCTGGATCGTGAAAACGACTGGTTTGTTTGTTTTTGATTTGAAATAGAAATAGAAAAAAAAATATTTGTTTTTATTTTTTGTATATAAAGCAATAAAATAACAACTTGATTTTTTTTTTTTTAATTTCCCATGTGGTTCAGGTTAAATGTGGAATGCTTGTCATTGGTTAAGTTCACAGCCAATATTTACTGTCCTTTCAAAGTAAGAGTTCACTCTTCTTACCATGCTGTTCTATTATCTATGAATGAATTGATTAATAGCTGACCGTACCGTGCCACAGGGCCACAGATCAAGTACGATTTCTGCATTAGATTTAGTGTGCATTGACTTAATGAATGAATGAACTGCTGTTACTGTAAATGGTTAGCTGTCTGATGCATCCTAGCTACCTAGCTAACCATTGGCCGTCTTATTAAATAATGATATCCAGCCAAATCAACAGTATCTATTGCGAGACTAGAGATATTCCCCGAGCTATGGTTAGTCAGTGGTTGCACATCTACCTAGCTGTAATGACACAAGGGTGTGAATAGTACACATTTAAATATATCCTTTCACTGTTTATAGCAGGTCTCCAGCTACCCAGACCTGTCTGATCACAGTGCTGTGGGTGTGTCCAGCTTACACCTGTGCAAATCCGGTTGTTTGTGTATAGCAATGGAATGAAATATCCAACCAATGGCTCAAGTCGTGTTATAGGTCCACCCCACACCTGGAGGGCTGTGTGGTCCTGTCCAGATGAAACCCCCTAGCCCCTACCTCTAGACACTTGTGGAGATCTGAGAGGATTGGACAGGTGTAAGCAATACCACCAAAATTCCAACAAGAGGGTAAGGTGGATCTCTCACCATGGCACCACCCATCAATCACTCTCAGATCTCCACAATTGTCTAGACTCTGGGCAGTAGGGACTAGGGGTTGGTTCTGGACAGTAGGGACTAGGGGTTGGTTCTGGACAGTAGGGGCTAGGGGTTGGTTCTGGACAGTAGGGACTAGGGGTTGGATCTGGGCAGTAGGGACTAGGGGTTGGTTCTGGACAGTAGGGGCTAGGGGTTGTTTCTGGGCAGTAGGGACTAGGGGTTGGTTCTGGACAGTAGGGGCTAGGGGTTGGTTCTGGACAGTAGGGACTAGGGGTTGGTTCTGGACAGTAGGGGCTAGGGGTTGGTTCTGGACAGTAGGGGCTAGGGGTTGTTTCTGGGCAGTAGGGACTAGGGGTTGGTTCTGGACAGTAGGGGCTAGGTTTTGTTTATGGACAGTAGGGACTAGGGGTTGGTTCTGGACAGTAGGGGCTAGGTTTTTTTCTGGACAGTAGGGACTAGGGGTTGGTTCTGGACAGTAGGGACTAGGGGTTGGCTCTGGACAGGCCATGGGTATTATGGAAGCTCAGTCAGTAAGTCTGGCACTGTCTAAACATGTTAAAATGGCAGTGCAGTTAAAAATGTGATTTTCCAGTTTTGTTTATGATATTTCCACACACTATGACGCAGGGTCGGGACGATATCAGTATTGCAATATTTTTTCCAAAAACAAAAACAAAAAGCTGACCAAACTCTTTTGTCCTTTAAACACCTGCTGTGTGTAAAATAAATTGTGTGCTATAGCAAAGGAAAATAAATACATCGGGGCTGTTTTCCAACATAATGATGTTTGTTTCCACGACCTCCCGGGTGGCGCAGTGGCTAAGGGCGCTGGACTGCAGCGCCAGCTGTGCCATCAGAGACTCTGGGTTCGCACCCAGGCTCTGTTGTAACCGGCCGTGACCGGGAGGTCCGTGGGGCGACGCACAATTGGCCTAGCGTCGTCCGGGTTAGGGAGGGCTTGGTCGGTAGGGATGTCCTTGTCTCATTGCACACCAGCGTCTCCTGTGGCGGGACGGGTGCAGTGCGCGTTAACCAAGGTTGCCAGGTACACGGTGTTTCCTCCGGCACATTGGTGCGGCTGGCTTCCGGGTTGGATGTGCGCTGTGTTAAGAAGCAGTGCGGCTGGTTGGGTTGTGTATCGGAGGACGCATGACTTTCAACCTTCGTCTCTCCCGAGCCCGTACGGGAGTTGTAGCGATGAGACAAGATAGTAGCTACTACAACAGTTGGACACCATGAAATTGGGGAGAAAAAGGGGTAAAAAAAAAATATGTTTGTTTCCAACATCAGGGCTGTTTTCCAACATGCTGTTTTAAATCCGCTAAGTGATTTGTTTCCTTGCCACGATACTAACGAGTAATTTGTTCGACGATCAGATGGGAGCAACATGACTGGTTGTGTTCTTGCCACATTTAAAGGTCCTTTTAAACGTTAAATTCCGTCTTTAGTATTTGGCCCATACATTTTTTCAAATGTGATTCGTACTTAGTGTAAGGGTTAATTTAGAGGGTTCTGCCAGTGATGTTGGTAGAGGACGATATAATCTGACCATGTTTTGATCCTGAGTCTGTCTCTCTCTCTGTCTGTCTCTCTCTCTATCTCTCTGTCTGTCTGTCTGTCTGTCTGTCTGTCTGTCTGTCTGTCTGTCTGTCTGTCTGTCTGTCTGTCTGTCTGTCTGTCTGTCTGTCTGTTTGTCTGTCTCTCTCTCTATTTGTGTCTCTGTCTGCCAGTGTCTGTAGCCCTGTCCTCAGTGCAGGAGGACGTAGACAGCCTCAGACTGGTGAGGAGGGTGGACTCTTCTCCCAGACCGCCCCCAGCCGTCTCAGAGGAAGACTTATCAGTAGCCTCCCTCCTGGACATTCCTTCCTGGGCGGAGCCTATGGGCCACACCCACTCAGAGAGCATGCATGGGCTATTGGAGGACCTGGAGATCACAACGTATGTCAGTCAGAGAATGAGCCCATCAGCTTCATGGATGGATGAGAATATTTGTACATTTCATTTAACTGTCGGCTTTAGTAAGAGAGGAGTATTCTACAGAGTTTGAGACACATTATCAATCTGTCATTCCAGTAGATCATCAGAATTTAATATTGTCAATACCTGATAGCTCCTCCAGATTATCATAATAATAACAATAATATTAATAATAATATATAATAATTATAATGATTATAATAATTGTTGCTTATATTATATAGTCATATAGTATGTCTCTTTGGAGTCTAAATGTAATAATAACCCAGTGTTCATGTCATTCATGTTTCAGGGAGCTGAGCCCCAACCCGTGGACTTTGGAGGACACGGTAACAAGGGAGTCCGCTACCGCCAGCGAGCAAGTAAGTCCCCCTCTGAACGTGATTGGAGCAGAAACATGGAGACTAGCGTCTCAGGTGTATGGCCCCCAGTACCAAACCAGAGACCAGCCTCAGGGCCAGCGCAGCAGAAGTAGCAGTGGTCTACTCCACCCTCAAGTGGGCGCAACTGGGCCTCTGCCAGCTGGTGTTGACCAAATGTCCCCACCGGGGCGAGGCGAGGTTGAGGGTGAGCGCTGGCTGTCGCCGGAACAGCTCAGGATATCGTCTCCCATAGTGATCAGTGACTTTGGTCTGAGTCTGTCAGAGTCTGAGCAGGCAGAGACAGACTTCAGAGAACTCTGTGTTGGGTTTAGGGAGATGCCACTGGACAGGACCCTGAACCCTAAAACCAAAGCCAGGTTCTCCAGAGAGGCCAGCACAGAAATCTATGACCACAGTCATTTAGCTGAGTCAGACTGTAGCAACGCGTGTTCGCCTGAGAACCGTAGTCAGGCTTGTTCGCCTCAGGACTGTAGCCATGGTCCGGCAAGTCTGGCCATGGCTGAGGAGGCTGACCAGAGAACAGTGGCTGAGGAGGCTGACCAGAGAACAGAAAAGCACATAGAAGAGATAACGGCTCGTTTCTACCGGGCCATGTACGGCTCAGAAGAAGTCCTGCAGGTCACTGAGATGGTCCCCGATCCCCACAAGTCCGAAGACCGGTCAGAGAAACGCCTGGAGCTGGTAGCTCTCAGAAAGAACCAATCACAGGTGGAGACACAGCTTTCGTTTATTGACGAGCCAGGAGAGGGTTGTGCCATGTCTCACTACAGCATGGTAGAGCAAACCAACGTCCAAAAGGGCATTGTTCGGCCGAAGCAAAGTCCGGCAACCAGCGAGTTCACTCCGATGACACGTGACTCACCTGACAGGCACTCTAGCTTTATCACTGTTCGACCAGAACCTGATCACGTCATAGTGAGGGCAAAAACATCCGGCATGTTCATGCCAGTTACCCACCAGTACCCTGGCCAAGACACAACACAGTATTCACATCTCACTAACTACAGACCTCTGACTCCTGATTCAGAAATGGAGTCCCTGTCACCTGACTCTCTACGGGGTCTCTCACCCATGGAAGAAGGGCTCATAACCGTAGCTAGACTATCATCCCCTGAGTCCGTAATGTCCATTGGCGCCTACAGGGCAATTTCGCCTGACTCCCCTCTCCGCGAGCGTAGGGTAATGTCTCCAGATTCTGCCAGGGCATTCCGTGAAAGCAGGCCTCTTTCTCCCGGGTCGGATGGGTGTAGATTTTCATCCGAGGTTAAAGCCTACATTATAGAGAGTAGAGAACCGTCATACTCTCCTTCAGACATATACAAGGGTAAAAAGGATTCCTGTGATTCAGAGATAGCAGATAGTGCTCTTGGTACCCTCTCTCCTTACCATTCAGACAGTGTTCTGAGTTCCCTATCCCCTGTGTCCTCTGAGGTGTTTTCTGATGACATATGGTCCCCATCGCCAGAGTTGTATGAATTGGTGACTGAGAGTAGGACCCTGTCCCCGAACTCCCCAGTACCAGAGTATGACACACCTGTACCTGAGACACCTGTACCTGACACACCTGTACCTGAGGCACCTGTACCTGACACACCTGCACCTGAGACACCTTTACCGGAGACTGACAGTATCATGATCCTAGGAGACTACATGTCGTGGTCAGCTGTGACATCAGAGATGGGCTATGCAGATCTGTTTTTCACTGAGTGCAGAGCATCCTCCCCAGAGTCTGTTACTTCATTGAATGAGTATAGGCAGCTTTCTCCTATCTCGCTGGCTCCTCAACACACAGTGCTTGAGGAGTGTTCACTATGTGATTCAATAGATAGATCCTTTTCACCTGAATCATTTACTTCAGACCTAGACTATTCTGAGATCTGTCTTGAGGAATTGCATGCCGTGGAAAGACCTGATTCTCCTAATTCAATATTGTCAGAAGTAGATACAGTAGCTGAAAGAGACTTGGCAAAACATAGACCACCATCACCGGGATCTGGCAGTCCAGATAGTGAAACAGAAATGGAATGGGAGTTCATCCAGTTGTCGTCCCTTCCTGAGCACAGATCCCAGATCTGTACAGATCTCAGATCTCCTGAGTCATTCGGTTCAGACAGTGATGGACTCCTTATATATCTTGACCATTTCTTAACTGACACGAGGCCACCTTCACCTAAATCTGATACGTTGTTGGATGATTGTAGGCCCTTCTCTCCCGACTCTCCACTTCCTGAGTTTAGTTTGCCGTTAGCTGAATGTAAAACGTATCCGTCTAGAAGTAGACCCTCCTCACCAGCCTCAGTAACATCAGTAACATCAGCATTTGAGTACTCTAGTTTAAGTCATGGAGAATCAGTAACTGAAAACCGATCGGAATCACCAGATCCGGGGATGTTACAAATTCCACAGTATAGAGCTAACTTCCTTGATTATGTAGTTCCTGTGAAAAAATACTCATCGGCAATAGAAATTGGTGAATTGAAATTCAGACCCCTGTCACCAGAATCAGTGACTTCAGAAGATGAGCATTCCTTCCTTGAGCTCTTGTTTTCCGAGTCTAGATCATCCTCTCCAGAGTCTGTTGCATCATTTGATGAGTACAGGCCCCTCTCTCCTGACTCTCCAGTTCCTCACTTCATGCCTCAATGTTGCGATTGTTATTTGTCTTTCACTGGAAGTAGATGTTCATCACCAGAATCAGTAGCTTCAGATATTGAATTCTCTGAGTTCTGTCTTGAGGAACTGTTTGCTGAAGACAGAGCAGATTCACCTGAATCATTTATATCAGAGAGTGAATTTGTTGAGTCAGTTGAAAGAGGTCTAATGAAACTCAGACCCTGGTCACCAGAATCAGTAACTTCAGAAGGTGATTATACCTTCTTTGAGCTCTTGGTTGCTGAGTCTAGACCATCTTCACCTGATTCTATCACTTCAAATTACGAAAATCAAGCTCTATCTCCTGATTCCCCAATCCCACAATTTAGTCCCTCAATCATTGAGTCGTCGGTGTCATTGTTTAGCAGATCTTCGTCACCTATTTCAGTAACTTCAGACATTGAAGGATCTGGCTTCTATCTTGAGGATTTTGTCAATGAAGAGAGGCCATATTCTCCAGAATCTTTTGTGTCAGAGAATGAATTTGTAGAAGCAGCTGGAGGAGGTTTGATAAAATTCAGACCCCTGTCACCAGAATCAAAAACATCAGAAGATGGTTATACCTTCCTTGAGCTCTTGTTTGCAGAGTCTAGACCATCTTCACCTGAATCTATAACGTCGTTAAATGAGTACAGGCCTCTCTCTCCTGACTCTCCTATTCCTGATTTCAGATCACATTGTTGTGATTATTACTTGCTATTCACAGAAGATAGATCTTCGTCACCACAATCAGTCACCTCAGACATTGAATTCTCTGGATTTAACCTTGAGGAATTGATTGCTGAGGACAGACCAGATTCTCCTGAATCAATATATTCAGACACTGAATTTCTGTATCAATTGGAAGCAGAACTTGTTACAGTTTTGCATGAATCAGCTTCTCCAGTTTCTGATTCTCTCCCTCACTCTAGTCAATCTGAAGCATATATCAACAAATTCATCTCACCTGCCTTAGTCCAGTTTGAATCTGTGCAGAGAGACACCAAAACAGACATGTTATCTACCACAACAATGGCAACTGAAGTCTGTGTTGAGGCTAAAACCACGTTACCAGTTGCAGCTAAAACAGCATTTATACAGCTTGACTTGAGTGATGAGAAATGTTTGTCGTTGTTACCAGCTGCTCTAATGATGCCAGTAAAGCAAGAGCCATCTAATTCTCTTGATGAAGTAGATGACGACAATTTGAAACACCCAGATACATCTGAAGTCAATACTTTACCTCCTGCATCAGTCTTGTCAGAAAGTGGTTCACAATTCAGACCTGGACATTGTGATTATTATTTGTTGTACGATGTGTGTCGGTCTACATCATCTTTGTCTGTAACTTCAGATCTTGAATATCGTGGTTTGTACAGACCAGATTTCCCTTCAGAGAGTGAATTTACAGTGACATATCAAAGTAGCCTATCTGAGTATAGACCACTCTCACCAGAATCAATAACTTCAGATGGGGACTTTACCTTCCTTGAGCTCTTGGTTGGTGAGTCTAGACCATCTTCACCTGATTCTATCACTTCAAATTCCAAATATCGAGCTCTACCTCCTGATTCCCCAATCCCACAATTTAGTCCCTCAATCATTGAGTCATCAGTGTCTTCATTCTTTAGCAGATCTTCGTCACCTATTTCAGTAACTTCAGACATTGAAGGATCTGGCTTCTATCTTGAGGATTTTGTCAATGAAGAGAGACCATATTCTCCAGAATCTTTTGTGGCAGAGAGTAAATTTGTAGAAGCAGCTGGAGGAGGTTTGATAAAATTCAGACCCCTGTCACCAGAATCAGTAACTTCAGAAGATAGTTATTCCTTCCTTGAGCTCTTGTTTTCAGAGTCTAGACCATCCTCTCCAGAGTCTGTTGCATCATTTGATGAGTACAGGCCCCTCTCTCCTGACTCTCCAGTTCCTCACTTCATGCCTCAATGTTGCGATTGTTATTTGTCTTTCACTGGAAGTAGATGTTCATCACCAGAATCAGTAACTTCTGAAGGTGGTTATACCTTCCTTGAGCTCTTGTTTTCAGAGTCTAGACCATCCTCTCCAGAGTCTGTTGCATCATTTGATGAGTACAGGCCCCTCTCTCCTGACTCTCCAGTTCCTCACTTCATGCCTCAATGTTGCGATTGTTATTTGTCTTTCACTGGAAGTAGATGTTCATCACCAGAATCAGTAACTTCTGAAGGTGGTTATACCTTCCTTGAGCTCTTGTTTGCAGAGTCTAGACCATCTTCTTCTGAATCTATAACGTCGTTAAATGAGTACAGGCCTCTCTCTCCAGAATCTCCTATCCCTGATTTCAGATCACATTGTTGTGATTCTTATTTGCTATTTACAGAAGATAGATCTTCGTCACCACAATCAGTCACCTCAGACATTGAATTCTCTGGATTTAGCCTTGAGGAATTATTTGCTGAGGACAGAGCAGATTCTCCTGAATCAATATATTCAGACGGGGAATTTCTGGATCAATTGGAAACAGAACTTGTTCAAGTTTTGCATGAATCAGATTATCCAGTTTCTGATTATCTCCCTCACTCTATTATATCTGAAACATCTGTTAACAAATTCATCTCACCTGCCTTAGTCCAGTCTGAATCTGTTCACATAGACACCAAAACAGACATGTTATCTTCCACAACAATGGCAACACAAGACTCTGTTGAGGCTAAAACCACGTTACCAGTTGCAGCTAAAACAGCATTTATACAGCTTGACTTGAGTGATGAGAAATGTTTGTTGTTATTACCAGTCACCGTAATGATGCCAGTAAAGCAGGAGCCAGCTAATTCTCTTGATGAGGGAGATGAAAACAGCATGAAACACCACGATACATTTGAAGTCAAACCTTTATCTCCTGAGTCAGTCTTTTCAGAAAGTGGTTCACAATTCAGACCTAGAAATTGTGATTATTACTTGTTGTACAATGGAAGTATTTCTCCGATACCTGAATCTGTAACAACATTTGAAGATCGTAGACCTCTTTCTCCTGACTCACCTAATACACAATTCAGACCTGGACATTGTGATTATTATTTGTTGTACGATGTGTGTAGGTCTACATCACCTTTCTCTGTAACTTCAGACCTTGAATATCGTGGTTTGTACAGACCAGATGTCCCTTCAGATAGTGAATTTACTGTGACAGATCAAAATAGCCTATCTGAGTATAGACCACTCTCACCAGAATCAATAACTTCAGAAGGGGACTTTACCTTCCTTGAGCTCTTGTTTTCCGAGTCTAGGCCATCCTCTCCAGAGTCTGTTGCATCATTTGATGAGTACAGGCCCCTCTCTCCTGACTCTCCAGTTCCTCACTTCATGCCTCAATGTTGCGATTGTTATTTGTCTTTCACTGGAAGTTGCTGTTCATCTCCAGAATCAGTAGCTTCAGATATTGAATTCTCTGAGTTCTGTCTTGAGGAACTGTTTGCTGAAGACAGAGCAGATTCACCTGAATCATTTATATCAGAGAGTGAATTTGTTGAGTCAGTTGAAAGAGGTCTAATGAAACTCAGACCCTTGTCACCAGAATCAGTAACTTCAGAAGGTGATTATACCTTCCTTGAGCTCTTGGTTGATGAGTCTAGACCATCTTCACCTGATTCTATCACTTCAAATGACGAATATCGAGCTCTATCTCCTGATTCCCCAATCCCACAATTTAGTCCATCAATAATTGAGTCATCAGTGTCTTCATTCTTTAGCAGATCTTCGTCACCTATTTCAGTAACTTCAGACATTGAAGGATCTGGCTTCTATCTTGAGGAATCTTTCAATGACGAGAGACCATATTCTCCAGAATCTTTTGTGTCAGAGAGTGAATTCTTGGAAGCAGCTGAAGGAGGTTTGATAAAATTCAGACCCCTGTCTCCAGAATCAGTAACTTCAGAAGATGGTTATACCTTCCTTGAACTCTTGTTTGCAGAGTCTAGACCATCTTCACCTGAATCTTTAACGTTGTTAAATGAGTACAGGCCTCTCTCTCCTGACTCTCCTATTCCTGATTTCAGATCACATTGTTGTGATTATTATTTGCTATTCACAGAAGATAGATCTTCGTCACCACAATCAGTCACCTCAGACATTGAATTCTCTGGATTTAGCCTTGAGGAATTATTTGCTGAGGACAGAGCAGATTCTCCTGGATCGATATATTCAGACACTGAATTTCTGTATCAATTGGAAGCAGAACTTGTTCCAGTCTTGCATGAATCAGCTTCTCCAGTTTCTGATTCTCTCCCTCACTCTATTCAATCTGAAACATATATCAACAAATTCATCTCACCTGCCTTAGTCCAGTTTGAATCTGTGCACAGAGATACCAAAACAGGCATATTATCTACCACAACAATGGCAACAGAAGACTCTGTTGAGGCTAAAACCACGTTACCAGTTGCAGCTAAAACAGCATTTATACAGCTTGACTTGAGTGATGAGAAATGTTTGTCGTTGTTACCAGCTGCTGTAATGATGCCAGTAAAGCAAGAGCCAGCTAATTATCTTGATGAGGGAGATAAAGACAGTATGAAACACCAAGATACATTTGAAGTCAAACCTTTATCTCCTGAGTCAGTCTTGTCAGAAAGTGGTTCACAATTCAGACCTGGACATTGTGATTATTATTTGTTGTACGATGGGAGTATTTCTCCGATACCTGAATCTGTAACAACATTTGAAGATCATACACCTCTTTCTCCTGACTCACCTAATACACAATTCAGACCTGGACATTGTGATTATTATTTGTTGTACGATGTGTGTAGGTCTACATCACCTTTGTCTGTACCTTCAGACCTTGAATATTGTGGTTTGTACAGACCAGATTCCCCTTCAGATAGTGAATTTACAGTGACAGATCAAAGTAGCCTATCTGAGTATAGACCACTCTCACCTGAATCAATAACTTCAGAAGGGGACTTTACCTTCCTTGAGCTCTTGTTTTCCGAGTCTAGGCCATCCTCTCCAGAGTCTGTTGCATCATTTGATGAGTACAGGCACCTCTCTCCTGACTCTCCAGTTCCTCACTTCATGCCTCAATGTTGCGATTGTTATTTGTCTTTCACTGGAAGTTGCTGTTCATCTCCAGAATCAGTAGCTTCAGATATTGAATTCTCTGAGTTCTGTCTTGAGGAACTGTTTGCTGAAGACAGAGCAGATTCACCTGAATCATTTATATCAGAGAGTGAATTTGTTGAGTCAGTTGAAAGAGGTCTAATGAAACTCAGACCCTGGTCACCAGAATCAGTAACTTCAGAAGGTGATTATACCTTCCTTGAGCTCTTGGTTGCTGAGTCTAGACCATCTTCACCTGATTCTATCACTTCAAATGACGAATATCGAGCTCTATCTCCTGATTCCCCAATCCCACAATTTAGTCCCTCAATCATTGAGTCATCAGTGTCTTCATTCTTTAGCAGATCTTCGTCACCTATTTCAGTAACTTCAGACATTGAAGGATCTGGCTTCTATCTTGAGGAATCTTTCAATGACGAGAGACCATATTCTCCAGAATCTTTTGTGTCAGAGAGTGAATTTGTAGAAGCAGCTGAAGGAGGTTTGATAAAATTCAGACCCCTGTCACCAGAATCAGTAACTTCAGAAGGTGATTATACCTTCCTTGAGCTCTTGGTTGCTGAGTCTAGACCATCTTCACCTGAGTCTATTGCATCATTTGAATGAGTACAGGCCTCTCTCTCCTGACTCTCCTATTCCTGATTTCAGATCACATTGTTGTGATTATTATTTGCTATTCACAGAAGATAGATCTTCGTCACCACAATCAGTCACCTCAGACATTGAATTCTCTGGATTTAGCCTTGAGGAATTGATTGCTGAGGACAGAGCAGATTCTCCTGAATCAATATATTCAGACAGTGAGTTTCAGGATCAATTGGAAGCAGAACTTGTTCCAATCTTGCATGAATCAGCTTCTCCAGTTTCTGATTCTCTCCCTCACTCTATTCAATCTGAAACATATATCAACAAATTCATCTCACCTGCCTTAGTCCAGTTTGAATCTGTGCACAGAGAAACCAAAACAGGCATATTATCTACCACAACAATGGCAACAGAAGACTCTGTTGAGGCTAAAACCACGTTACCAGTTGCAGCTAAAACAGCATTTATACAGCTTGACTTGAGTGATGAGAAATGTTTGTCGTTGTTACCAGCTGCTGTAATGATGCCAGTAAAGCAAGAGCCAGCTAATTATCTTGATGAGGTAGATAAAGACAGTATGAAACACCAAGATAAATCTGAAATCAAACCTTTATCTCCTGAGTCAGTCTTGTCAGAAAGTGGTTCACAATTCAGACCTGGACATTGTGATTATTATTTGTTGTACGATGGGAGTATTTCTCCGATACCTGAATCTGTAACAACATTTGAAGATCATACACCTCTTTCTCCTGACTCACCTAATACACAATTCAGACCTGGACATTGTGATTATTATTTGTTGTACGATGTGTGTCGGTCACATCACCTTTGGTTACATCACCGAGTGCTGTTGATCTGTACAGATCTTCAGACCTTGAATCAATGACTTGTGAAGGAGTTACTTTACCTTCCTTGAGTTTGTTTCTCCAGAATCTGTGTAGGTCAGATTGAACAGGCCCCTGTTCAGATTTCCCTTCAGATAGTAAATTTACAGTGACAGATCGAAGTAGCCTATCGGAGTATAGACCACTCTCACCAGAATCAGTAACTTCAGAAGGTGATTATACCTTCGTTGAGTTCTTGGTAGCTGAATCTAGACCATCTTCACCTGATTCTATCACTTCAAATGACGAATATCGAGCTCTATCTCCTGATTCCCCAATCCCACAATTTAGTCCCTCAATCATTGAGTCATCAGTGTCTTCATTCTTTAGCAGATCTTCGTCACCTATTTCAGTAACTTCAGACATTGAAGGATCTGGCTTCTATCTTGAGGAATCTTTCAATGACGAGAGACCATATTCTCCAGAATATTTTGTGTCAGACAATGAATTCGTAGATGCAACTGAAGGAGGTTTGATAAAATTCAGACCCCTGTCACCAGAATCAATAACATCAGAAGATGGTTATACCTTCCTTGAGGTCTTGTTTTCAGAGTCTAGACCATCCTCTCCAGAGTCTGTTGCATCATTTGATGAGTACAGGCCCCTCTCTCCTGACTCTCCTATTCCTGATTTCAGATCACATTGTTGTGATTATTATTTGCTATTCACAGAAGATAGATCTTCGTCACCACAATCAGTCACCTCAGACATTGAATTCTCTGGATTTAGCCTTGAGGAATTGATTGCTGAGGACAGAGCAGATTCTCCTGAATCAATATATTCAGACAGTGAGTTTCAGGATCAATTGGAAGCAGAACTTGTTCCAAGTTTTGCATGAATCAGCTTCTCCATTTTCTGATTCTCTCCTCACTCTATTCAATCTGAAATATCTATCAACAAATTAATCTCACCTCCATTAGTCCAGTCTGAATCTGTTCACAGAGACACCAAAACAGACATGTTATCTACCACAACAATGGCAACAGAAGTCTGTGTTGAGGCTAAAACCACGTTACCAGTTGCAGCTAAAACAGCATTTATACAGCTTGACTTGAGTGATGAGAAATGTTTGTCGTTGTTACCAGCTGCTGTAATGATGCCAGTAAAGCAAGAGCCAGCTAATTATCTTGATGAGGTAGATAAAGACAGTATGAAACACCAAGATAAATCTGAAATCAAACCTTTATCTCCTGAGTCAGTCTTGTCAGAAAGTGGTTCACAATTCAGACCTGGACATTGTGATTATTATTTGTTGATGGGAGTATTTCTCCGATACCTGAATCTGTACAATTTGAAGATCATACACCTCTTTCTCCTGACTCACCTAATACACAATTCAGACCTGGACATTGTGATTATTATTTGTTGTACTGTAGGTCTACATCACCTTTGTCTGTAGACCTTGAATATTGTGGTTTGTACAGACCAGATTCCCCTTCAGATAGTGAATTTACAGTGACAGATCAAAGTAGCCTATCTGAGTATAGACCACTCTCACCTGAATCAATAACTTCAGAAGGGGACTTTACCTTCCTTGAGCTCTTGTTTTCCGAGTCTAGATCATCCTCTCCAGAGTCTGTTGCATCATTTGATGAGTACAGGCCTCTCTCTCCTGACTCTCCAGTTCCTCACTTCATGCCTCAATGTTGCGATTGTTATTTGTCTTTCACTGGAAGTTGCTGTTCATCTCCAGAATCAGTAGCTTCAGATATTGAATTCTCTGAGTTCTGTCTTGAGGAACTGTTTGCTGAAGACAGAGCAGATTCACCTGAATCATTTATATCAGAGAGTGAATTTGTTGAGTCATTTGAAAGAGGTCTAATGAAACTCAGACCCTGGTCACCAGAATCAGTAACTTCAGAAGGTGATTATACCTTCCTTGAGCTCTTGGTTGCTGAGTCTAGACCATCTTCACCTGAATCTATCACTTCAAATGACGAATATCGAGCTCTATCTCCTGATTCCCCAATCCCACAATTTAGTCCCTCAATCATTGAGTCATCAGTGTCTTCATTCTTTAGCAGATCTTCGTCACCTATTTCAGTAACTTCAGACATTGAAGGATCTGGCTTCTATCTTGAGGAATTTTTCAATGACGAGAGACCATATTCTCCAGAATATTTTGTGTCAGAGAATGAATTCGTAGAAGCAGCTGAAGGAGGTTTGATAAAATTCAGACCCCTGTCACCAGAATCAGTAACTTCAGAAGATGGTTATACCTACCTTGAGCTCTTGTTTGCAGAGTCTAGACCATCTTCACCTGAATCTGTAACATCATTTGATGAGTACAGGCCTCTCTCTCCAGACTCTCCTATTCCTGATTTCAGATCACATTGTTGTGATTATTATTTGCTATTCACAGAAGATAGATCTTCGTCACCACAATCAGTCACCTCAGACATTGAATTCTCTGGATTTAGCCTTGAGGAATTGATTGCTGAGGACAGAGCAGATTCTCCTGAATCAATATATTCAGACAGTGAGTTTCAGGATCAATTGGAAGCAGAACTTGTTCCAATCTTGCATGAATCAGCTTCTCCAGTTTCTGATTCTCTCCCTCACTCTATTCAATCTGAAACATATATCAACAAATTCATCTCACCTGCCTTAGTCCAGTTTGAATCTGTGCACAGAGAAACCAAAACAGGCATATTATCTACCACAACAATGGCAACAGAAGACTCTGTTGAGGCTAAAACCACGTTACCAGTTGCAGCTAAAACAGCATTTATACAGCTTGACTTGAGTGATGAGAAATGTTTGTCGTTGTTACCAGCTGCTGTAATGATGCCAGTAAAGCAAGAGCCAGCTAATTATCTTGATGAGGTAGATAAAGACAGTATGAAACACCAAGATAAATCTGAAATCAAACCTTTATCTCCTGAGTCAGTCTTGTCAGAAAGTGGTTCACAATTCAGACCTGGACATTGTGATTATTATTTGTTGTTATTTCTCCGATACCTGAATCTGTAACAACATTTGAAGATCATACACCTCTTTCTCCTGACTCACCTAATACACAATTCAGACCTGGACATTGTGATTATTATTTGTTGTACAATGTGTGTAGGTCTACATCACCTTTGTCTGTAACTTCAGACCTTGATTACCGTGGTTTGTACAGACCAGATGTCCCTTCAGATAGTGAATTTACAGTGACAGATCAAAGTAGCCTATCTGAGTATAGACCACTCTCACCAGAATCAATAACTTCAGAAGGGGACTTTACCTTCCTTGAGCTCTTGTTTTCCGAGTCTAGGCCATCCTCTCCAGAGTCTGTTGCATCATTTGATGAGTACAGGCCCCTGTCTCCTGACTCTCCAGTTCCTCACTTCATGCCTCAATGTTGCGATTGTTATTTGTCTTTCACTGGAAGTTGCTGTTCATCACCAGAATCAGTAGCTTCAGATATTGAATTCTCTGAGTTCTGTCTTGAGGAACTGTTTGCTGAAGACAGAGCAGATTCACCTGAATCATTTATATCAGAGAGTGAATTTGTTGAGTCAGTTGAAAGAGGTCTAATGAAACTCAGACCCTGGTCACCAGAATCAGTAACTTCAGAAGGTGATTATACCTTCCTTGAGCTCTTGGTTGCTGAGTCTAGACCATCTTCACCTGATTCTATCACTTCAAATGACGAATATCGGGCTCTATCTCCTGATTCCCCAATCCCACAATTTAGACCCACAATAATTGAGTCATCAGTGTCTTCATTCTTTAGCAGATCTTCGTCACCTATTTCAGTAACTTCAGACATTGAAGGATCTGGCTTCTATCTTGAGGAATCTTTCAATGACGAGAGACCATATTCTCCAGAATCTTTTGTGTCAGAGAATGAACTTGTAGAAGCAGCTGAAGGGGGTTTGATTAAATTCAGACCCCTGTCTCCAGAATCAGTAACTTCAGAAGATAGTTATTCCTTCCTTGAGCTCTTGTTTGCAGAGTCTAGACCATCTTCACCTGAATCTATAATGTTGTTAAATGAGTACAGGCCTCTCTCTCCAGACTCTCCTATTCCTGATTTCAGATCACATTGTTGTGATTATTATTTGCTATTCACAGAAGATAGATCTTCGTCACCACAATCAGTCACCTCAGACATTGAATTCTCTGGATTTAGCCTTGAGGAATTGATTGTTGAGGACAGAGCAGATTCTCCTGAATCAATATATTCAGACGGTGAATTTCTGTATCAATTGGAAGCAGAACTTGTTCCAATCTTGCATGAATCAGCTTCTCCAGTTTCTGATTCTCTCCCTCACTCTAGTCAATCTGAAACATATATCAACAAATTCATCTCACCTGCCTTAGTCCAGTTTGAATCTGTGCACAGAGACACCAAAACAGACATGTTATCTACCACAACAATGGCAACACAAGACTCTGTTGAGGCTAAAACCACATTGCCAGTGACAGCTAAAACAGCATTTTTACAGCTTGACTTGAGTGATGAGAAATGTTTGCCGTTATTACCAGTCACTGTAATGATGCCAGTTAAGCAGGAACCAGCTAATTCTCTTGATAAAGTAGATGACGACAATTTGAAACACCCAGATACATCTGAAGTCAATACTTTACTTCCTGCGTCAGTCTTTTCAGAAAGTGGTTCACAATTCAGACCTGGACATTGTGATTATTATTTGTTGTACGATGGGAGTATTTCTCCGATACCTGAATCTGTAACAACATTTGAAGATCATACACCTCTTTCTCCTGACTCACCTAATACACAATTCAGACCTGGACATTGTGATTATTATTTGTTGTACGATGTGTGTAGGTCTACATCACCTTTGTCTGTAACTTCAGACCTTGATTACCGTGGTTTGTACAGACCAGATGTCCCTTCAGATAGTGAATGTACTGTGACAGATCAAAGTAGCCTATCTGAGTATAGACCACTCTCACCAGAATCAATAACTTCAGAAGGGGACTTTACCTTCCTTGAGCTCTTGTTTTCCGAGTCTAGGCCATCCTCTCCAGAGTCTGTTGCATCATTTGATGAGTACAGGCCCCTGTCTCCTGACTCTCCAGTTCCTCACTTCATGCCTCAATGTTGCGATTGTTATTTGTCTTTCACTGGAAGTTGCTGTTCATCTCCAGAATCAGTAGCTTCAGATATTGAATTCTCTGAGTTCTGTCTTGAGGAACTGTTTGCTGAAGACAGAGCAGATTCACCTGAATCATTTATATCAGAGAGTGAATTTGTTGAGTCAGTTGAAAGAGGTCTAATGAAACTCAGACCCTGGTCACCAGATTCAGTAACTTCAGAAGGTGATTATACCTTCCTTGAGCTCTTGGTTGCTGAGTCTAGACCATCTTCACCTGAATCTATCACTTCAAATGACGAATATCGAGCTCTATCTCCTGATTCCCCAATCCCACAATTTAGTCCATCAATAATTGAGTCATCAGTGTCTTCATTCTTTAGCAGATCTTCGTCACCTATTTCAGTAACTTCAGACATTGAAGGATCTGCCTTCTATCTTGAGGAATCTTTCAATGAAGAGAGACCATATTCTCCAGAATATTTTGTGTCAGACAATGAATTCGTAGATGCAACTGAAGGAGGTTTGATAAAATTCAGACCCCTGTCACCAGAATCAATAACATCAGAAGATGGTTATACCTTCCTTGAGGTCTTGTTTTCAGAGTCTAGACCATCCTCTCCAGAATCTGTAACATCATTTGATGAGTACAGGCCTCTCTCTCCAGACTCTCCTATTCCTGATTTCAGATCACATTGTTGTGATTATTACTTGCTATTCACAGAAGATAGATCTTCGTCACCACAATCAGTCACCTCAGACATTGAATTCTCTGGATTTAGCCTTGAGGAATTGATTGCTGAGGACAGAGCAGATTCTCCTGAATCAATATATTCAGACAGTGAGTTTCAGGATCAATTGGAAGCAGAACTTGTTCCAATCTTGCATGAATCAGCTTCTCCAGTTTCTGATTCTCTCCCTCACTCTATTCAATCTGAAACATATATCAACAAATTCATCTCACCTGCCTTAGTCCAGTTTGAATCTGTGCACAGAGAAACCAAAACAGGCATATTATCTACCACAACAATGGCAACAGAAGACTCTGTTGAGGCTAAAACCACGTTACCAGTTGCAGCTAAAACAGCATTTATACAGCTTGACTTGAGTGATGAGAAATGTTTGTCGTTGTTACCAGCTGCTGTAATGATGCCAGTAAAGCAAGAGCCAGCTAATTATCTTGATGAGGTAGATAAAGACAGTATGAAACACCAAGATAAATCTGAAATCAAACCTTTATCTCCTGAGTCAGTCTTGTCAGAAAGTGGTTCACAATTCAGACCTGGACATTGTGATTATTACTTGTTCTACAATGTGTGTAGGTCTACATCGCCTTTGTCTGTACCTTCAGACCTTGAATATTGTGGTTTGTACAGACCAGATTCCCCTTCAGATAGTGCATTTACAGTGACAGATCAAAGTAGCCTATCTGAGTATCGACCACTCTCACCAGAATCAGTAACTTCAGAAGGTGATTATACCTTCCTTGAGCTCTTGGTTGCTGAGTCTAGACCATCTTCACCTGATTCTATCACTTCAAATGACGAATATCGAGCTCTATCTCCTGATTCCCCAATCCCACAATTTAGACCCACAATAATTGAGTCGTCAGTGTCATTGTTTAGCAGATCTTTGTCACCTATTTCAGTAACTTCAGACATTGAAGGATCTGGCTTCTATCTTGAGGATTTTGTCAATGAAGAGAGGCCATATTCTCCAGAATCTTTTGTGTCAGAGAATGAATTTGTAGAAGCCGCTGAAGGAGGTTTCATCAAATTCAGACCCCTGTCACCAGAATCAGTAACTTCAGAAGATGGTTATACCTTCCTTGAGCTCTTGTTTGCAGAGTCTAGACCATCTTCACCTGAATCTATAACGTCGTTAAATGAGTACAGGCCTCTCTCTCCAGACTCTCCTATTCCTGATTTCAGATCACATTGTTGTGATTATTCTTTGCTATTCACAGAAGATAGATCTTCGTCACCACAATCAGTCACCTCAGACATTGAATTCTCTGGATTTAGCCTTGAGGAATTATTTGCTCAGGATAGAGCAGATTCTCCTGGATCAACATATTCAGACAGTGAGTTTCAGGATCAATTGGAAGCAGAACTTGTTCAAGTTTTGCATGAATCAGCTTCTCCATTTTCTGATTCTCTCCCTCACTCTATTCAATCTGAAATATCTATCAACAAATTAATCTCACCTCCATTAGTCCAGTCTGAATCTGTTCACATAGACACCAAAACAGACATGTTATCGTCCACAACAATGGCAACAGAAGTCTGTGTTCAGGCTAAAACCACGTTACCAGTTGCAGATAAAACAGCATTTATACAGCTTGACTTGAGTGATGAGAAATGTTTGTCGTTGTTACCAGCTGCTGTAATGACGCCAGTTAAGCAGGAGCCAACTAATTATCTTGATGAGGGAGATAAAGACAGTATGAAACACCAAGATACATCTGAAGTCAAACCTTTATCTCCTGAGTCAGTCTTGTCAGAAAGTGGTTCACAATTCAGACCTGGACATTGTGATTATTATTTGTTGTACGATGGGAGTATTTCTCCGATACCTGAATCTGTAACAACATTTGAAGATCATACACCTCTTTCTCCTGACTCACCTAATACACAATTCAGACCTGGACATTGTGATTATTATTTGTTGTACAATGTGTGTAGGTCTACATCACCTTTGTCTGTAACTTCAGACCTTGATTACCGTGGTTTGTACAGACCAGATGTCCCTTCAGATAGTGAATTTACAGTGACAGATCAAAGTAGCCTATCTGAGTATAGACCACTCTCACCAGAATCAATAACTTCAGAAGGGGACTTTACCTACCTTGAGCTCTTGTTTTCCGAGTCTAGGCCATCCTCTCCAGAGTCTGTTGCATCATTTGATGAGTACAGGCCCCTGTCTCCTGACTCTCCAGTTCCTCACTTCATGCCTCAATGTTGCGATTGTTATTTGTCTTTCACTGGAAGTTGCTGTTCATCTCCAGAATCAGTAGCTTCAGATATTGAATTCTCTGAGTTCTGTCTTGAGGAACTGTTTGCTGAAGACAGAGCAGATTCACCTGAATCATTTATATCAGAGAGTGAATTTGTTGAGTCATTTGAAAGAGGTCTAATGAAACTCAGACCCTGGTCACCAGAATCAGTCACTTCAGAAGGTGATTATACCTTCCTTGAGCTCTTGGTTGCTGAGTCTAGACCATCTTCACCTGAATCTATCACTTCAAATGACGAATATCGAGCTCTATCTCCTGATTCCCCAATCCCACAATTTAGTCCCTCAATCATTGAGTCATCAGTGTCTTCATTCTTTAGCAGATCTTCGTCACCTATTTCAGTAACTTCAGACATTGAAGGATCTGGCTTCTATCTTGAGGATTTTGTCAACGAAGAGAGACCTTATTCTCCAGAATCTTTTGTGTCAGAGAATGAATTTGTAGAAGCAGCTGAAGGAGGTTTCATCAAATTCAGACCTGTGTCACCAGAATCAGTAACTTCAGAAGATGGTTATACCTTCCTTGAGCTCTTGTTTGCAGAGTCTAGACCATCTTCACCTGAATCTATAACGTCGTTAAATGAGTACAGGCCTCTCTCTCCAGACTCTCCTATTCCTGATTTCAGATCACATTGTTGTGATTATTCTTTGCTATTCACAGAAGATAGATCTTCGTCACCACAATCAGTCACCTCAGACATTGAATTCTCTGGATTTAGCCTTGAGGAATTGATTGTTGAGGACAGAGCAGATTCTCCTGGATCAACATATTCAGACAGTGAGTTTCAGGATCAATTGGAAGCAGAACTTGTTCAATTTGCATGAATCAGCTTCTCCATTTTCTGATTCTCTCCCTCACTCTATTCAATCTGAAATATCTATCAACAAATTAATCTCACCTCCATTAGTCCAGTTTGAATCTGTTCACAGACACCAAAACAGACATATTATCTACCACAACAATGGCAACAGAAGTCTGTGTTCAGGCTAAAACCACGTTACCAGTTGCAGATAAAACAGCATTTATACAGCTTGACTTGAGTGATGAGAAATGTTTGTCGTTGTTACCAGCTGCTGTAATGATGCCAGTTAAGCAGGAGCCAGCTAATTATCTTGATGAGGGAGATAAAGACAGTATGAAACACCAAGATAAATCTGAAGTCAAACCTTTATCTCCTGAGTCAGTCTTGTCAGAAAGTGGTTCACAATTCAGACCTGGACATTGTGATTATTATTTGTTGTACATGGGAGTATTTCTCCGATACCTGAATCTGTAACAACATTTGAAGATCATACACCTCTTTCTCCTGACTCACCTAATACACAATTCAGACCTGGACATTGTGATTATTATTTGTTGTACAATGTGTGTAGGTCTACATCACCTTTGTCTGTAACTTCAGACCTTGATTACCGTGGTTTGTACAGACCAGATGTCCCTTCAGATAGTGAATTTACAGTGACAGATCAAAGTAGCCTATCTGAGTATAGACCACTCTCACCAGAATCAATAACTTCAGAAGGGGACTTTACCTTCCTTGAGCTCTTGTTTTCCGAGTCTAGGCCATCCTCTCCAGAGTCTGTTGCATCATTTGATGAGTACAGGCCCCTGTCTCCTGACTCTCCAGTTCCTCACTTCATGCCTCAATGTTGCGATTGTTATTTGTCTTTCACTGGAAGTTGCTGTTCATCTCCAGAATCAGTAGCTTCAGATATTGAATTCTCTGAGTTCTGTCTTGAGGAACTGTTTGCTGAAGACAGAGCAGATTCACCTGAATCATTTATATCAGAGAGTGAATTTGTTGAGTCATTTGAAAGAGGTCTAATGAAACTCAGACCCTGGTCACCAGAATCAGTCACTTCAGAAGGTGATTATACCTTCCTTGAGCTCTTGGTTGCTGAGTCTAGACCATCTTCACCTGAATCTATCACTTCAAATGACGAATATCGAGCTCTATCTCCTGATTCCCCAATCCCACAATTTAGTCCCTCAATCATTGAGTCATCAGTGTCTTCATTCTTTAGCAGATCTTCGTCACCTATTTCAGTAACTTCAGACATTGAAGGATCTGGCTTCTATCTTGAGGATTTTGTCAATGAAGAGAGGCCATATTCTCCAGAATCTTTTGTGTCAGAGAATGAATTTGTAGAAGCCGCTGAAGGAGGTTTCATCAAATTCAGACCCCTGTCACCAGAATCAGTAACTTCAGAAGATGGTTATACCTTCCTTGAGCTCTTGTTTGCAGAGTCTAGACCATCTTCACCTGAATCTATAACGTCGTTAAATGAGTACAGGCCTCTCTCTCCAGACTCTCCTATTCCTGATTTCAGATCACATTGTTGTGATTATTCTTTGCTATTCACAGAAGATAGATCTTCGTCACCACAATCAGTCACCTCAGACATTGAATTCTCTGGATTTAGCCTTGAGGAATTGATTGTTGAGGACAGAGCAGATTCTCCTGGATCAACATATTCAGACAGTGAGTTTCAGGATCAATTGGAAGCAGAACTTGTTCAAGTTTTGCATGAATCAGCTTCTCCATTTTCTGATTCTCTCCCTCACTCTATTCAATCTGAAATATCTATCAACAAATTAATCTCACCTCCATTAGTCCAGTCTGAATCTGTTCACATAGACACCAAAACAGACATGTTATCGTCCACAACAATGGCAACAGAAGTCTGTGTTCAGGCTAAAACCACGTTACCAGTTGCAGATAAAACAGCATTTATACAGCTTGACTTGAGTGATGAGAAATGTTTGTCGTTGTTACCAGCTGCTGTAATGACGCCAGTTAAGCAGGAGCCAACTAATTATCTTGATGAGGGAGATAAAGACAGTATGAAACACCAAGATACATCTGAAGTCAAACCTTTATCTCCTGAGTCAGTCTTGTCAGAAAGTGGTTCACAATTCAGACCTGGACATTGTGATTATTATTTGTTGTACGATGGGAGTATTTCTCCGATACCTGAATCTGTAACAACATTTGAAGATCATACACCTCTTTCTCCTGACTCACCTAATACACAATTCAGACCTGGACATTGTGATTATTATTTGTTGTACAATGTGTGTAGGTCTACATCACCTTTGTCTGTAACTTCAGACCTTGATTACCGTGGTTTGTACAGACCAGATGTCCCTTCAGATAGTGAATTTACAGTGACAGATCAAAGTAGCCTATCTGAGTATAGACCACTCTCACCAGAATCAATAACTTCAGAAGGGGACTTTACCTTCCTTGAGCTCTTGTTTTCCGAGTCTAGGCCATCCTCTCCAGAGTCTGTTGCATCATTTGATGAGTACAGGCCCCTGTCTCCTGACTCTCCAGTTCCTCACTTCATGCCTCAATGTTGCGATTGTTATTTGTCTTTCACTGGAAGTTGCTGTTCATCTCCAGAATCAGTAGCTTCAGATATTGAATTCTCTGAGTTCTGTCTTGAGGAACTGTTTGCTGAAGACAGAGCAGATTCACCTGAATCATTTATATCAGAGAGTGAATTTGTTGAGTCATTTGAAAGAGGTCTAATGAAACTCAGACCCTGGTCACCAGAATCAGTCACTTCAGAAGGTGATTATACCTTCCTTGAGCTCTTGGTTGCTGAGTCTAGACCATCTTCACCTGAATCTATCACTTCAAATGACGAATATCGAGCTCTATCTCCTGATTCCCCAATCCCACAATTTAGTCCCTCAATCATTGAGTCATCAGTGTCTTCATTCTTTAGCAGATCTTTGTCACCTATTTCAGTAACTTCAGACATTGAAGGATCTGGCTTCTATCTTGAGGATTTTGTCAATGAAGAGAGGCCATATTCTCCAGAATCTTTTGTGTCAGAGAATGAATTTGTAGAAGCCGCTGAAGGAGGTTTCATCAAATTCAGACCCCTGTCACCAGAATCAGTAACTTCAGAAGATGGTTATACCTTCCTTGAGCTCTTGTTTGCAGAGTCTAGACCATCTTCACCTGAATCTATAACGTCGTTAAATGAGTACAGGCCTCTCTCTCCAGACTCTCCTATTCCTGATTTCAGATCACATTGTTGTGATTATTCTTTGCTATTCACAGAAGATAGATCTTCGTCACCACAATCAGTCACCTCAGACATTGAATTCTCTGGATTTAGCCTTGAGGAATTGATTTTGAGGACAGAGCAGATTCTCCTGGATCAACATATTCAGACAGTGAGTTTCAGGATCAATTGGAAGCAGAACTTGTTCAAGTTTTGCATGAATCAGCTTCTCCATTTTCTGATTCTCTCCCTCACTCTATTCAATCTGAAATATCTATCAACAAATTAATCTCACCTCCATTAGTCCAGTCTGAATCTGTTCACATAGACACCAAAACAGACATGTTATCTCCACAACAATGGCAACAGAAGTCTGTGTTCAGGCTAAAACCACGTTACCAGTTGCAGATAAAACAGCATTTATACAGCTTGACTTGAGTGATGAGAAATGTTTGTCGTTGTTACCAGCTGCTGTAATGACGCCAGTTAAGCAGGAGCCAACTAATTATCTTGATGAGGGAGATAAAGACAGTATGAAACACCAAGATACATCTGAAGTCAAACCTTTATCTCCTGAGTCAGTCTTGTCAGAAAGTGGTTCACAATTCAGACCTGGACATTGTGATTATTATTTGTTGTACGATGGGAGTATTTCTCCGATACCTGAATCTGTAACAACATTTGAAGATCATACACCTCTTTCTCCTGACTCACCTAATACACAATTCAGACCTGGACATTGTGATTATTATTTGTTGTACAATGTGTGTAGGTCTACATCACCTTTGTCTGTAACTTCAGACCTTGATTACCGTGGTTTGTACAGACCAGATGTCCCTTCAGATAGTGAATTTACAGTGACAGATCAAAGTAGCCTATCTGAGTATAGACCACTCTCACCAGAATCAATAACTTCAGAAGGGGACTTTACCTTCCTTGAGCTCTTGTTTTCCGAGTCTAGGCCATCCTCTCCAGAGTCTGTTGCATCATTTGATGAGTACAGGCCCCTGTCTCCTGACTCTCCAGTTCCTCACTTCATGCCTCAATGTTGCGATTGTTATTTGTCTTTCACTGGAAGTTGCTGTTCATCTCCAGAATCAGTAGCTTCAGATATTGAATTCTCTGAGTTCTGTCTTGAGGAACTGTTTGCTGAAGACAGAGCAGATTCACCTGAATCATTTATATCAGAGAGTGAATTTGTTGAGTCATTTGAAAGAGGTCTAATGAAACTCAGACCCTGGTCACCAGAATCAGTCACTTCAGAAGGTGATTATACCTTCCTTGAGCTCTTGGTTGCTGAGTCTAGACCATCTTCACCTGAATCTATCACTTCAAATGACGAATATCGAGCTCTATCTCCTGATTCCCCAATCCCACAATTTAGTCCCTCAATCATTGAGTCATCAGTGTCTTCATTCTTTAGCAGATCTTCGTCACCTATTTCAGTAACTTCAGACATTGAAGGATCTGGCTTCTATCTTGAGGAATCTTTCAATGACGAGAGACCATATTCTCCAGAATCTTTTGTGTCAGAGAGTGAATTCATAGAAGCAGCTGAAGGAGGTTTGATAAAATTCAGACCCCTGTCACCAGAATCAGTAACTTCAGAAGATAGTTATTCCTTCCTTGAGCTCTTGTTTTCAGAGTCTAGACCATCCTCTCCAGAGTCTGTTGCATCATTTGATGAGTACAGGCCCCTCTCTCCTGACTCTCCTATTCCTGATTTCAGATCACATTGTTGTGATTATTATTTGCTATTCACAGAAGATAGATCTTCGTCACCACAATCAGTCACCTCAGACATTGAATTCTCTGGATTTAGCCTTGAGGAATTGATTGCTGAGGACAGAGCAGATTCTCCTGAATCAATATATTCAGACAGTGAGTTTCAGGATCAATTGGAAGCAGAACTTGTTCCAATCTTGCATGAATCAGCTTCTCCAGTTTCTGATTCTCTCCCTCACTCTATTCAATCTGAAACATATATCAACAAATTCATCTCACCTGCCTTAGTCCAGTTTGAATCTGTGCACAGAGAAACCAAAACAGGCATATTATCTACCACAACAATGGCAACAGAAGACTCTGTTGAGGCTAAAACCACGTTACCAGTTGCAGCTAAAACAGCATTTATACAGCTTGACTTGAGTGATGAGAAATGTTTGTCGTTGTTACCAGCTGCTGTAATGATGCCAGTAAAGCAAGAGCCAGCTAATTATCTTGATGAGGTAGATAAAGACAGTATGAAACACCAAGATAAATCTGAAATCAAACCTTTATCTCCTGAGTCAGTCTTGTCAGAAAGTGGTTCACAATTCAGACCTGGACATTGTGATTATTACTTGTTCTACAATGTGTGTAGGTCTACATCGCCTTTGTCTGTACCTTCAGACCTTGAATATTGTGGTTTGTACAGACCAGATTCCCCTTCAGATAGTGCATTTACAGTGACAGATCAAAGTAGCCTATCTGAGTATCGACCACTCTCACCAGAATCAGTAACTTCAGAAGGTGATTATACCTTCCTTGAGCTCTTGGTTGCTGAGTCTAGACCATCTTCACCTGATTCTATCACTTCAAATGACGAATATCGAGCTCTATCTCCTGATTCCCCAATCCCACAATTTAGACCCACAATAATTGAGTCCCACAATTTGTCATTGTTTAGCAGATCTTTGTCACCTATTTCAGTAACTTCAGACATTGAAGGATCTGGCTTCTATCTTGAGGATTTTGTCAATGAAGAGAGGCCATATTCTCCAGAATCTTTTGTGTCAGAGAATGAATTTGTAGAAGCCGCTGAAGGAGGTTTCATCAAATTCAGACCCCTGTCACCAGAATCAGTAACTTCAGAAGATGGTTATACCTTCCTTGAGCTCTTGTTTGCAGAGTCTAGACCATCTTCACCTGAATCTATAACGTCGTTAAATGAGTACAGGCCTCTCTCTCCAGACTCTCCTATTCCTGATTTCAGATCACATTGTTGTGATTATTCTTTGCTATTCACAGAAGATAGATCTTCGTCACCACAATCAGTCACCTCAGACATTGAATTCTCTGGATTTAGCCTTGAGGAATTATTTGCTCAGGATAGAGCAGATTCTCCTGGATCAACATATTCAGACAGTGAGTTTCAGGATCAATTGGAAGCAGAACTTGTTCAAGTTTTGCATGAATCAGCTTCTCCATTTTCTGATTCTCTCCCTCACTCTATTCAATCTGAAATATCTATCAACAAATTAATCTCACCTCCATTAGTCCAGTCTGAATCTGTTCACATAGACACCAAAACAGACATGTTATCGTCCACAACAATGGCAACAGAAGTCTGTGTTCAGGCTAAAACCACGTTACCAGTTGCAGATAAAACAGCATTTATACAGCTTGACTTGAGTGATGAGAAATGTTTGTCGTTGTTACCAGCTGCTGTAATGACGCCAGTTAAGCAGGAGCCAACTAATTATCTTGATGAGGGAGATAAAGACAGTATGAAACACCAAGATACATCTGAAGTCAAACCTTTATCTCCTGAGTCAGTCTTGTCAGAAAGTGGTTCACAATTCAGACCTGGACATTGTGATTATTATTTGTTGTACGATGGGAGTATTTCTCCGATACCTGAATCTGTAACAACATTTGAAGATCATACACCTCTTTCTCCTGACTCACCTAATACACAATTCAGACCTGGACATTGTGATTATTATTTGTTGTACAATGTGTGTAGGTCTACATCACCTTTGTCTGTAACTTCAGACCTTGATTACCGTGGTTTGTACAGACCAGATGTCCCTTCAGATAGTGAATTTACAGTGACAGATCAAAGTAGCCTATCTGAGTATAGACCACTCTCACCAGAATCAATAACTTCAGAAGGGGACTTTACCTACCTTGAGCTCTTGTTTTCCGAGTCTAGGCCATCCTCTCCAGAGTCTGTTGCATCATTTGATGAGTACAGGCCCCTGTCTCCTGACTCTCCAGTTCCTCACTTCATGCCTCAATGTTGCGATTGTTATTTGTCTTTCACTGGAAGTTGCTGTTCATCTCCAGAATCAGTAGCTTCAGATATTGAATTCTCTGAGTTCTGTCTTGAGGAACTGTTTGCTGAAGACAGAGCAGATTCACCTGAATCATTTATATCAGAGAGTGAATTTGTTGAGTCATTTGAAAGAGGTCTAATGAAACTCAGACCCTGGTCACCAGAATCAGTAACTTCAGAAGGTGATTATACCTTCCTTGAGCTCTTGGTTGCTGAGTCTAGACCATCTTCACCTGAATCTATCACTTCAAATGACGAATATCGAGCTCTATCTCCTGATTCCCCCATCCCACAATTTAGTCCCTCAATCATTGAGTCATCAGTGTCTTCATTCTTTAGCAGATCTTCGTCACCTATTTCAGTAACTTCAGACATTGAAGGATCTGGCTTCTATCTTGAGGATTTTGTCAATGAAGAGAGACCATATTCTCCAGAATCTTTTGTGTCAGAGAATGAATTTGTAGAAGCCGCTGAAGGAGGTTTCATCAAATTCAGACCCCTGTCACCAGAATCAGTAACTTCAGAAGATGGTTATACCTTCCTTGAGCTCTTGTTTGCAGAGTCTAGACCATCTTCACCTGAATCTATAACGTCGTTAAATGAGTACAGGCCTCTCTCTCCAGACTCTCCTATTCCTGATTTCAGATCACATTGTTGTGATTATTCTTTGCTATTCACAGAAGATAGATCTTCGTCACCACAATCAGTCACCTCAGACATTGAATTCTCTGGATTTAGCCTTGAGGAATTATTTGCTCAGGACAGAGCAGATTCTCCTGGATCAACATATTCAGACAGTGAGTTTCAGGATCAATTGGAAGCAGAACTTGTTCAAGTTTTGCATGAATCAGCTTCTCCATTTTCTGATTCTCTCCCTCACTCTATTCAATCTGAAATATCTATCAACAAATTAATCTCACCTGCCATTAGTCCAGTCTGAATCTGTTCACATAGACACCAAAACAGACATGTTATCTCCACAACAATGGCAACAGAAGTCTGTGTTCAGGCTAAAACCACGTTACCAGTTGCAGATAAAACAGCATTTATACAGCTTGACTTGAGTGATGAGAAATGTTTGTCGTTGTTACCAGCTGCTGTAATGACGCCAGTTAAGCAGGAGCCAACTAATTATCTTGATGAGGGAGATAAAGACAGTATGAAACACCAAGATAATCTGAAATCAAACCTTTATCTCCTGAGTCAGTCTTGTCAGAAAGTGGTTCACAATTCAGACCTGGACATTGTGATTATTATTTGTTGCACGATGGGAGTATTTCTCCAATACCTGAATCTGTAACAACATTTGAAGATCATACACCTCTTTCTCCTGACTCACCTAATACACAATTCAGACCTGGACATTGTGATTATTATTTGTTGTACAATGTGTGTAGGTCTACATCACCTTTGTCTGTAACTTCAGACCTTGATTACCGTGGTTTGTACAGACCAGATGTCCCTTCAGATAGTGAATTTACAGTGACAGATCAAAGTAGCCTATCTGAGTATAGACCACTCTCACCAGAATCAATAACTTCAGAAGGGGACTTTACCTTCCTTGAGCTCTTGTTTTCCGAGTCTAGGCCATCCTCTCCAGAGTCTGTTGCATCATTTGATGAGTACAGGCCCCTGTCTCCTGACTCTCCAGTTCCTCACTTCATGCCTCAATGTTGCGATTGTTATTTGTCTTTCACTGGAAGTTGCTGTTCATCTCCAGAATCAGTAGCTTCAGATATTGAATTCTCTGAGTTCTGTCTTGAGGAACTGTTTGCTGAAGACAGAGCAGATTCACCTGAATCATTTATATCAGAGAGTGAATTTGTTGAGTCATTTGAAAGAGGTCTAATGAAACTCAGACCCTGGTCACCAGAATCAGTAACTTCAGAAGGTGATTATACCTTCCTTGAGCTCTTGGTTGCTGAGTCTAGACCATCTTCACCTGATTCTATCACTTCAAATGACGAATATCGGGCTCTATCTCCTGATTCCCCAATCCCACAATTTAGACCCACAATAATTGAGTCATCAGTGTCTTCATTCTTTAGCAGATCTTCGTCACCTATTTCAGTAACTTCAGACATTGAAGGATCTGGCTTCTATCTTGAGGATTTTGTCAACGAAGAGAGACCTTATTCTCCAGAATCTTTTGTGTCAGAGAATGAATTTGTAGAAGCAGCTGAAGGGGGTTTGATTAAATTCAGACCCCTGTCTCCAGAATCAGTAACTTCAGAAGATAGTTATTCCTTCCTTGAGCTCTTGTTTGCAGAGTCTAGACCATCTTCACCTGAATCTATAATGTTGTTAAATGAGTACAGGCCTCTCTCTCCAGACTCTCCTATTCCTGATTTCAGATCACATTGTTGTGATTATTATTTGCTATTCACAGAAGATAGATCTTCGTCACCACAATCAGTCACCTCAGACATTGAATTCTCTGGATTTAGCCTTGAGGAATTGATTGTTGAGGACAGAGCAGATTCTCCTGAATCAATATATTCAGACGGTGAATTTCTGTATCAATTGGAAGCAGAACTTGTTCCAATCTTGCATGAATCAGCTTCTCCAGTTTCTGATTCTCTCCCTCACTCTAGTCAATCTGAAACATATATCAACAAATTAATCTCACCTCCATTAGTCCAGTCTGAATCTGTTCACATAGACACCAAAACAGACATGTTATCGTCCACAACAATGGCAACAGAAGTCTGTGTTCAGGCTAAAACCACGTTACCAGTTGCAGATAAAACAGCATTTATACAGCTTGACTTGAGTGATGAGAAATGTTTGTCGTTGTTACCAGCTGCTGTAATGACGCCAGTTAAGCAGGAGCCAACTAATTATCTTGATGAGGGAGATGAAAACAGTATGAAACACCAAGATACATTTGAACTCAAACCTTTATCTCCTGAGTCAGTCTTTTCAGAAAGTGGTTCACAATTCAGACCTGGACATTGTGATTATTATTTGTTGTACGATGGGAGTATTTCTCCGATACCTGAATCTGTAACAACATTTGAAGATCATAGACCTCTTTCTCCTGACTCACCTAATACACAATTCAGACCTGGACATTGTGATTATTATTTGTTGTACGATGTGTGTAGGTCTACATCACATTTGTCTGTAACTTTAGACCTTGAATATTGTAGTTTGTACAGACCAGATGTCTTTTCAGATAGTGAATTTACAGTGACAGATCAAAGTAGCCTATCTGAGTATAGACCACTCTCACCTGAATCAATAACTTCAGAAGGGGACTTTACCTTCCTTGAGCTCTTGTTTTCCGAGTTTAGGCCATCCTCTCCAGAGTCTGTTGCATCATTTGATGAGTACAGGCCCCTCTCTCCTGACTCTCCAGTTCCTCACTTCATGCCTCATTGTTGTGATTGTTATTTGTCTTTCACTGGAAGTTGCTGTTCATCTCCAGAATCAGTAGCTTCAGATATTGAATTCTCTGAGTTCTGTCTTGAGGAACTGTTTGCTGAAGACAGAGCAGATTCACCTGAATCATTTATATCAGAGAGTGAATTTGTTGAGTCATTTGAAAGAGGTCTAATGAAACTCAGACCCTGGTCACCAGAATCAGTCACTTCAGAAGGTGATTATACCTTCCTTGAGCTCTTGGTTGCTGAGTCTAGACCATCTTCACCTGAATCTATCACTTCAAATGACGAATATCGAGCTCTATCTCCTGATTCCCCAATCCCACAATTTAGTCCCTCAATCATTGAGTCATCAGTGTCTTCATTCTTTAGCAGATCTTCGTCACCTATTTCAGTAACTTCAGACATTGAAGGATCTGGCTTCTATCTTGAGGATTTTGTCAATGAAGAGAGGCCATATTCTCCAGAATCTTTTGTGTCAGAGAATGAATTTGTAGAAGCCGCTGAAGGAGGTTTCATCAAATTCAGACCCCTGTCACCAGAATCAGTAACTTCAGAAGATGGTTATACCTTCCTTGAGCTCTTGTTTGCAGAGTCTAGACCATCTTCACCTGAATCTATAACGTCGTTAAATGAGTACAGGCCTCTCTCTCCAGACTCTCCTATTCCTGATTTCAGATCACATTGTTGTGATTATTCTTTGCTATTCACAGAAGATAGATCTTCGTCACCACAATCAGTCACCTCAGACATTGAATTCTCTGGATTTAGCCTTGAGGAATTATTTGCTCAGGACAGAGCAGATTCTCCTGGATCAACATATTCAGACAGTGAGTTTCAGGATCAATTGGAAGCAGAACTTGTTCAAGTTTTGCATGAATCAGCTTCTCCATTTTCTGATTCTCTCCCTCACTCTATTCAATCTGAAATATCTATCAACAAATTAATCTCACCTCCATTAGTCCAGTCTGAATCTGTTCACATAGACACCAAAACAGACATGTTATCGTCCACAACAATGGCAACAGAAGTCTGTGTTCAGGCTAAAACCACGTTACCAGTTGCAGATAAAACAGCATTTATACAGCTTGACTTGAGTGATGAGAAATGTTTGTTGTTATTACCAGCTGCTGTAATGACGCCAGTTAAGCAGGAGCCAACTAATTATCTTGATGAGGGAGATAAAGACAGTATGAAACACCAAGATACATCTGAAGTCAAACCTTTATCTCCTGAGTCAGTCTTGTCAGAAAGTGGTTCACAATTCAGACCTGGACATTGTGATTATTATTTGTTGTACGATGGGAGTATTTCTCCGATACCTGAATCTGTAACAACATTTGAAGATCATACACCTCTTTCTCCTGACTCACCTAATACACAATTCAGACCTGGACATTGTGATTATTATTTGTTGTACGATGTGTGTAGGTCTACATCACCTTTGTCTGTAACTTCAGACCTTGATTACCGTGGTTTGTACAGACCAGATGTCCCTTCAGATAGTGAATTTACAGTGACAGATCAAAGTAGCCTATCTGAGTATAGACCACTCTCACCAGAATCAATAACTTCAGAAGGGGACTTTACCTTCCTTGAGCTCTTGTTTTCCGAGTCTAGGCCATCCTCTCCAGAGTCTGTTGCATCATTTGATGAGTACAGGCCCCTCTCCTGACTCTCCAGTTCCTCACTTCATGCCTCAATGTTGCATTGTTATTTGTCTTTCACTGGAAGTTGCTGTTCATCTCCAGAATCAGTAGCTTCAGATATTGAATTCTCTGAGTTCTGTCTTGAGGAACTGTTTGCTGAAGACAGAGCAGATTCACCTGAATCATTTATATCAGAGAGTGAATTTGTTGAGTCAGTTGAAAGAGGTCTAATGAAACTCAGACCCTGGTCACCAGAATCAGTAACTTCAGAAGATGGTTATTCCTACCTTGAGCTCTTGTTTGCAGAGTCTAGACCATCTTCACCTGAATCTATCACTTCAAATGACGAATATCGAGCTCTATCTCCTGATTCCCCAATCCCACAATTTAGACCCACAATAATTGAGTCATCAGTGTCTTCATTCTTTAGCAGATCTTCGTCACCTATTTCAGTAACTTCAGACATTGAAGGATCTGGCTTCTATCTTGAGGAATTTTCAATGACGAGAGACCATATTCTCCAGAATCTTTTGTGTCAGAGAATGAACTTGTAGAAGCAGCTGAAGGGGGTTTGATTAAATTCAGACCCCTGTCTCCAGAATCAGTAACTTCAGAAGATAGTTATTCCTTCCTTGAGCTCTTGTTTGCAGAGTCTAGACCATCTTCACCTGAATCTATAACATCGTTAAATGAGTACAGGCCTCTCTCTCCTGACTCTCCTATTCCTGATTTCAGATCACATTGTTGTGATTATTATTTGCTATTCACAGAAGATAGATCTTCGTCACCACAATCAGTCACCTCAGACATTGAATTCTCTGGATTTAGCCTTGGTGAATTATTTGCTGAGGATAGAGCAGATTCCCCTGAATCAATATATTCAGACAGTGAGTTTCAGGATCAATTGGAAGCAGAACTTGTTCAAGTTTTGCATGAATCAGCTTCTCCAGTTTCTGATTCTCTCCCTCACTCTATTCAATCTGAAATATCTATCAACAAATTCATCTCACCTGCCTTAGTCCAGTTTGAATCTGTTCACAGAGACACCAAAACAGACATGTTATCTACCACAACAATGGCAACAGAAGACTCTGTTGAGGCTAAAACCACGTTACCAGTTGCAGCTAAAACAGCATTTATACAGCTTGACTTGAGTGATGAGAAATGTTTGTCGTTGCCAGTTACCAGCTGCTGTAATGATGCCAGTAAAGCAGGAGCCAACTAATTATCTTGATGAGGGAGATAAAGACAGTATGAAACACCAAGATAAATCTGAAGTCAAACCTTTATCTCCTGAGTCAGTCTTGTCAGAAAGTGGTTCACAATTCAGACCTGGACATTGTGATTATTATTTGTTGTACGATGGGAGTATTTCTCCGATTCAGACTGAATCTGTGGTTTGTACAACATTTTCAGAAGATCATTTACCTCTTTCTCCTGACTCACCTAATCACACAATTCAGACCTGGACATTGTGATTATTATTTCTGTTGCATCATTTGATGAGTACAGGCACCTCTCATCATCTTTGTCTGTTGCGAACTTCAGACCTTGATTCAGTAGCTTCAGATATTGAAGACCAGATCTGGTTTGTCTTGAGACCAGATGTCCCTTCAGATAGTGAATATCAGAAGTGAATTTGTATCTGAGTCATAAAGAGGTCTATCTGAAACTAGACCCCTCTCACCTGAATCAATAACTTCAGAAGGGGACTTTACCTTCCTTGAGCTCTTGTTTTCCGAGTCTAGGCCATCTTCACTCCAGAGTCTGTTGCATCATTTGATGAGTACAGGCACCTCTCTCCTGACTCTCCAGTTCCTCACTTCATGCCTCAATGTTGATTGTTATTTGTCTTTCACTGGAAGTTGCTGTTCATCTCCAGAATCAGTAGCTTCAGATATTGAATCTCTGAGTTCTGTCTTGAGGAACTGTTTGCAATGAAGACAGAGCAGATTCACCTGAATCATTTATATCAGAGAATGAATTTGTTGAGTCAGTTGAAAGAGGTCTAATGAAACTCAGACCCTGGTCACCAGAATCAGTAACTTCAGAAGGTGATTATACCTTCCTTGAGCTCTTGTTTGCTGAGTCTAGACCATCTTCACCTGATTCTATCACTTCAAATGAGTACAGAATATCGAGCTCTATCTCCTGATCCCCAATCCCACAATTTAGACCCACAATAATTGAGTCGTCAGTGTCATTGTTTAGCAGATCTTCGTTTGTCCTTGATTTCAGTAACTGAGACATTGAAGGATCTGGCTTCAATATCTTGAGGTGATTTTGTCAACGAAGAGAGACCTTATTCTCTTCAGAATCTTTTGTGTCTGAGAATGAATTCTATTGTAGAGCAGCTGGAGGAGGTATGATAAAAATCAGACCTGTGTCACCAGAATCAATAATTTCAGAAGATGGTTGAAGGATACCTTCCTTGAGCTTTTGTCAGAAGAGAGACCTTATTTCAGAATCTTTTCCAATCCCAATCTTTTGTGTCAGTTTGTAGAAGCCATCTGGAGGAGGTACCTGAATCTATAACATCATCTTCACCTGAATCTATAACATCGTTAAATGAGTACAGGCCTCTCTCTCCAGACTCTCCTATTCCTGATTTCAGATCACATTGTTGTGATTGTTATTTGTCTTTCACTGGAAGAAGGTGTTCATCACCAGAATCAGTCACCTCAGATGTTGAATTCTCAGGACTTTACCCTGAGGAATTATTTACTGAGGACAGACCAGATTCACCTATTTCCATCTGTTCAGAGGGTGGTGATGATGAGGATGATGGTAGTTTTCCTAAAACATCAGAGTGGGATGATGATACAGGTTCTTTAGAAAAGATCCCAACTGTCCATTGGGCCTTCATACCTCAGTTCATGGTGTCTAAAGCTGTACAAACAGGCCTATCACTAGACGTGGATGAATCTTCATCCCAGCCAGTACATGGACTCTCTGAGGTGCGGCCTGTGTCTCCAGAATATAGACTAGTTTACAGGGCAGTTCCCATCAAACTAATGTCCCATGCGTATGACCCAGCGAACGAAGGTGAAACCTACGATAGTAAGACTGGTGTTTTCGAACATTCGGGACAAATATACAAGGTTAGACAGGTTCTTGACTGTCAGAGGGAACATTGTGTGGATTTTGGGCCTGTTCAATTTCATGAATCCAACCTTGGCATGCCTAGTGTCTTTGAAACCACAGCAGTTGAGGTGACAAAACAAGAAATCTCCTCACGACAACACTCTAACATCACTGACCAGACAGTCACAGATACTTTGCATAAACCTCATTTGCTAATATCCCAGCCAGTAGAGACAGAAATCATAACCCCTTCCCCCGTCCTAGCTGAATGGGAGTTCACCCAGTTGCCGTCCCTTCCTGAGGACAGGCCTCTTTCTCCTGAGTCACTCGGTTCAGACATGGATGGAATCCTTTTCTATCTTGACCACTTATTTACTGACATGAGGCCATCTTCACCTGAATCTGTTGCGTCAGTGAATGAATACAGGCCTCTCTCACCTGACTCTCCAGTTCCCCACTATGGACCTAGAATCCCAGATGTTGTCATGACTGCAGAGCGTAGATCTTCCCTCTGTTCCGTTACGTCAGCCATTGAATTGTGTGGATTTTGTCTTGAGGAATCGTTTGCTGAGGATAGAGCAGATTCACCTGAATCAGTAACATCAGATATTGTATTCCCTGAGTTCTGTCTTGATGAATCGTTTGCTGAGGACAGAGCAGATTCACCTGAATCATTTATATCAGAAGGTGACTATCAACATGTAGACGAGACACTCACTAAATCCAGTCCTCTACCACCTGAAGATGAGTACGCTCGTTCTTTCGTTCAGTACTGGCTTTCAGAGTTACAGCCGTCCTCTGCAGAACCCATGACATCACTAGATGAGTTAGATGCTGCAGAAACAAGCAAATCTACAGAAATGGAGGATTCTGAATCTCAGCCTGTTTATGAATTCTCTGAAGGAAATACATCATCTCTAGAATATAGACTGGTTTATAAGGCAGTTCCCTCCACTCTAATGGCCCATACATTTGACCCGGCGTACCAAGGTGAAACATACTTGAATAAATCAGGTGTTTTTGAATATGCAAAAGACAGACAGGCTAGAGAGATAATGGAGCGTCTGAAGGACAAAGAACTTGTCCTGGACAGGCCGGTCACATCAGAGTCAATAACATCAGAAGAGATTCAGTCTTTTTTGAATGATTGGTCTACTGAGTTAAGGCCAAACTCACCAGCCTCTGTTGCATCACTTGATGAGCATAGGCCTCTCTCTCCAGACTCTCCTATTCCCCAGTTCATACATCAATGTTGTGATAATTATGTCGAACTCCCTGGCGATAGGTCTTCGTCACCTCAGTCGGTAACGTCAGACGTTGAATACTGTGAATTATATCTCGATGAACTGATTCCTGAACACAGACCGGATTCTCCTGATTCCTTTTTGGCTGATAGTGAATTCAGAGAGTCAATTGAACAGTTTTTTAGGAAATTCAGAACCTGGACACCAGAATCAGTAACTTCAGAAGATGGTTATACCTTCCTTGAGCTCTTGTTTGTAGAGTCTAGACCAACTTCACCTGAATCTGTAACATCATTTGATGAGTACAGGCCTCTCTCTCCTGACTCTCCAATTCCCCAGTTCTTACATCAATATTGTGATTATTATGGGTTATTCCCTGCTGATAGGTCTTCATCACCTGAATCAGTAACATCAGATATTGAATTCTCTGAGTTCTGTTTTGATGAATTGTTTGCTGAGGACAGAGCAGATTCACCTGAATCATTTATATCAGAAGGTGAATATGAACATGTAGACAAGACGCATACTAAATCCAGTCCTCTGCCACCTGAAGATGAGTACGCTCGTTCTTTCGTTCAGTACTGGCTTTCAGAGTTACAGCCGTCCTCTGCAGAACCCATGACATCACTAGATGAGTTAGATGCTGCAGAAACAAGCCCATCCACAGAAATGGAGGATTCTGAATCTCAGCCTGTTTATGAATTCTCTGAAGGAAAAACATCAACTCCAGAATATAGACTAGTTTATAAGGCAGTTCCCTCCACGCTAATGGCCCATACATTTGACCAAGGTGACACTTATTTGAGTAAGACAGGTGTTTTTGAATATGCAGGAGACAGAAAGGTTAGAAAAGCCCTGGATCGACCGCATCGATCTGGTGAGGACTTGAGGCCAGTTAGTGTTGAAGAACCAGCCTCCTCTTGTCATTCTGCTTCTCCAGCAGAGGAGGAGATGGTACAAGAGGGGTCCTTGCTAACAGTCCCTCATGTCACTGACCAGACAGTCACAGAAACTTTGCACAAACCTCATTTGCTAATATCCCAGCCAGTAGAGACAGAAATTAGAACCTCTTCCCCTGTCTTAGCTGAATGGGAGTTCATCCAGTCGTCGTCCCTTCCTGAGTACAAAACTCTTTCGGCTGAGTCACTCGGTTCAGACAGGGATGGAGTCCTTTTATATCTTAACCACTTCTTTACTGACATGAGGCCATCTTCACCGGAGTCTGTTGTGTCATTTGATGAGTACAGGCCTCTCTCTCCTGACTCTCCAGTTCCTCACTTCATGCCTCAATGTTGCAATTATTATTTGGCTTCTACTGGTGATCGATCTTCGTCACCTCAATCAGAAACTTCAGATATTGAATTCTCTGAGTTATGTCTTGAGGAACTGTTTGCTGAAGACAGAGCAGATTCACCTGAATCATATATATCAGAAGATGGAATGAGATTAGTAGATGAGTCAGACAAAGATATGAGCCAAGACAGACCAATGACACCAGATTCAACATCGGGAGAGAGCCTGTCATTTGTAGAAGACTGGTTTTCAGAGTTAGATTTAAAACCGTCCTCCCCTGAATCCATTGCATCACAAGAGGACCTCTCTCCTGACTTACCTGTCCTCCAATATGGACCTGCTCTGTCTGTTGTTGTCGTGTCAACAGGAGAGAAGTGTTGGACACCTGAATCTGTGATATCAGACTGGGATGAGTTGTTCTGTGCGACCAGAGCCTGTTCTCCTGACTCCATCTGTTCCAATACAGATACTGTTTTAACTCAGGGTGACGGTCAACGTTCTCCTCCAACAGACCTGGTTTCCACTGAACATGAACCTGAAATGAGAGTTGAAAGAGCACGCTTAGAACAACCCCCGGAATTAATAGATGCCCCTTTTAGTTTAGTTTTCCCAGTTGTTTGCCAAACCCACCGAGCAGTGGAAGCGTTTTTTTGTAGGGCCTCCTCCCCAGACAGCCACAGAGCACCCGTAGAGGATGTAGATGTAGATGATGTAGAGACTCACAGACCTCACCAAGCATCCTCTCAGTCGAGTCACGTGCCATCTGACAAACAAAATCTGGGATCTCCTGTTGCTGCTGTCAGGGCGGAGGAGGCAGTTCACAACAGACCTCAAGCAAGTCGTAAGTCAATCCAAAGAAAAGAACACAGTAATGTCCCTACGTTGAAAGGAAGTGAAGCTCAACCCAAGATTGACGAGACAAGCAAGCACCTGAAAAGGAAGCCGATTAGAAATGCGGAAGACAGCCGAGTTTCTGCGCCGTCGGTAAGACCACGCACGTTCTCCGTCAGCAGGGAATGCCGTGATGCTTTCTAAAAACGATGAATGCTGGAAGTGTGTAGTGCGTAGTTCGCATGCGTTGTGTAGGACCCTTCGGCTCAAGCTTTCACTAATGTGTTTTGACGCATAGCTGTAGGAGCTTGACACTCCTGCTGAGGCATGTTTGCATTAGCAATGCAGGAAGTGTCTCAGAAAGGCAACTAATGAACAGTAGTGAGACACGTTTAGTCTCAACACCATGGACTTCCTTCCTGTCACATGGTGTGTCCTCAAGCTAAAAATGGCTGACTAAATGTAACTTTATTCCCTTCTGTAGTGACCTACTTTTGACCAGAGATGTGCAGGCTCTGGTTAAAAGTAGTGCACTACGAAGGGAATAGGGTGCCATAGGGCCCTGGTTAAAAGTAGTGCACTACGAAGGGAATAGGGTGCCAGAGGACCCTGGTTAAAAGTAGTGCACTACGAAGGGAATAGGGTGCCATAGGGCTCTGGTTAAAAGTAGTGCACTACAAAGGGAATAGGGTATCATTTGGGACAAATCTCAGAGATGGGCTCGGATACTGCATGATGGTGCATTTATTCACACAGAAAAAACAACAGAAGTCATGTCTTACATTGAAAGATTTCCTTGGAGTTTAGTAGGGTTGACAGTTGATTGCCTTGGAGCTTAATTGGGTTAACAGTTGATTGCCTTGGAGCTTAGTAGGGCTGGCAGTTGATTGGCTTGACTGTGTCTTTCCTACATTTGGTAGGTATTCCTGCATTTCAGAGAATGTTGTCCTGGAGAGAAGGCTTTCAGAGAATTCATATAAGAAATGTACCCATCCCATTTCGATATAAGGAGTTGTATGTGACAACAAGGTCGTGTCCTAATCAAATGAGTACTGCTGAACTGCTTCTATGTGTTGTACTGCTACTAGAAGTACAGTACTTCTGAGTACATGCAGGTAATGCATGTACAGTGTGACAATACTATAGGTCTATTGGTTTGGCTCATCATTTTTGGTAATTTCATTAATTCATTGGAATGTTCATTTGAAATACATGATGTCATGATGGAACCTTGTTGCTGCATGTACATGTATTGTTCCTTTTTTCATACTATAGTTTCCTCAACAACATTCATCATTCATCATTGAGGTTGATAAATTCCAGTAACTTTACCAAAATAACCTAATCGTGGTTGGAGGATTCTTAGAATTTTTCCAAACCGGGGTTCTGGAACACCTGGGAATTTTTAGGGGGAAGTTACTGGAAAGTTACCGGAATTTTGAAACCCTACCTCCATCACAAACTCATTTATAATTTTTTTTCCCATTCCATCATTCTCATCCAGGTTTCAGCAGGATCCTCCATGGAGAATCTATCAGAACCCAAACACGTATTAGCTTTGGACCAGCCATCTACTAATAGACCTATCTCAAACAAAACACTCATGTCTGAAACCCAATCTGTGACTCCAGATCTCCAGATTCCAAATGCCTTTGTATTCAGTCAGTTATCCCCTGAAATGACAATGCCCACTGAGAAGATGAGGGTATCGCCAGAAAGTCCAGAAAAAACATTTAATCTGAACAAGGAGTCCTCCTCTTCTTCTGAAACCAGTCCAGTGTTACCAGACCTTTTCAGCCACAACGCCGAAGACAGCCAAGGTGATGAAGCACAATCGTCAGCGAGCAATCTAGAAGCACCCCCGGAGTCAGGGGCACCCACCCAGCTTGATCAGCTGCTGTCGGAATTTGAAGAAATCAAACGGGAATTCCGACCAGAAACTCTAGAACCACTGGACTCACCTCTTTCGGAAACCAGCGAAGGGGGTCTTGAAGATCTACAACCTTATGTTGAGATTGAGGAACTCTTGCCAGAATCCAACGGATATCCCACTGAGGGTGAGGAAGAGATCTCTAGTCCAAGTCCCTCATCCCCTATTCAGATCACATGGGAGCCGGCTGAAATAAGCGTAGTGGCCTCAGTGCCGACCGATCTCTCCCTGTCCTATGAAACCGACCCGGAGGTATTTGGGGTGACCGCAGATCTAATCAAGACCTTCCCAGAGCCTAGCCAAGTTACAGCTGATCCGGTTCAGTTGAGCCACTTGGAGTACCTGCAAACACACAGAGCAGAAAAATCAGATCTCACCAGTTCCATACCTCTGATTAGCCCCACAGCTGCTACCAAATCCGTCGGAACAACGGAATCTCCAGAACCATGCCATAAAGTTCTAGAACTGTCATCAGAATCAATTGTTCCGTCTCAAAAGTTCCAGTCACTCGAACATGAGGATGCTGCTGTATTTACCCAACCTTCAACTGTAGAAGAACCTCGAATCAGTCTCCCACAGCAGGACCAGGAGACAGTTGGTGAAGAATATGACAACTCCAAAGAAACATCAAGCATTCAAGCTGCAGTCAAAAAGGCATCTATTGAACAAAGCAAAGTATTGTGCGAATCTGGGGGATTAATCACTGAGCCCAGCCAATTGGTAGATGAAACATGCACGAGCACTACCCCAGAAGTTGTGTCACATTTAAGGGATAGCACTCCCCCTGAAACCCTTGAATACGATGAGCAGTCGCCCCAGTCACGCTCTGACGTGACCCCACAGACTCCAGAGACCGTCACCGTCTCCAGGCACTTCAGCTTCGAGGAGTTGATCCCTTACCAGATTCCTAGGTACCTCAACATGCTCTCTGAAGAGCTCAAGCCAAATACCAGTGAGCAACCATCAGAGAATCCAGTCACCCCCATAGAGGAAGAGTTCAGTCCTCCAGTCACCCCTGTTGAGGTAAAGTCCCATGTCTCCCAGCCCGGTCCAGTAGATCCCATGGCAGAGATGGTGTCAGCCCAGCCTGATCCAGTAGAACCCAGGGCAGAGATGGTGTCAGCCCAGCCTGGTCCAGTAGAACCCAGGGCAGAGATGGTATCAGCCCAACCCGTTCCAGAGGTTACAGCATCAGCCCATGATGAAGAGTTCTCCATGGAGTTCAGCCTCCCTCCTGAGTATGCTGAGGCATCCTCCTCTATCCACAAACCCAATCCTCCTGCCTACGCAGAAGTCATACGAGGCAGCACCACAATGCACTTATACGAAGACTCTGACCCGGAGACTTACTTTGACTGCAAACAGGGAGTCTCAGACTTCTCCGAGATGGAACCTGACGAGCTGAAGAAGAGGGAAAGTTCAGGGGTTGGCCAAACCCAAGGACAAGCATCCCATTCAGGAGCCCTGGGGAGAAAGTACCAGAAGCCGACGGCACTTCTGGTTTGCTCCGCAGTGCGCAAACACGAGCGCGGAGTCCTGCTGTCCTCAGGGAGTGAGGATTATGACGACGCACCTTATGATGACGAGGAAGAGAGCGAAGAGCTGGCCCAATCTCCCGGCACACACAGAGACGACTCAGCCTTTTACCAGGCTCCTCAGGAGCTTCATCCTCTCAGATCAGCAGATGATGATGACTCCCTGGACAGGGTGAGATGACTGTTGAGAAAATCATCCCGCCATTCTTACCCATCTCCTGCTCTAACCCTTATCTCCTCCTCTAACCGCTTATCTCCTGCTCTAACCCCTTATCTCCTGCTCTAACCCTTATCTCCTGCTCTAACCCTTATCTCCTGCTCTAACCCTTATCTCCTGCTCTAACCCCTTATCTCCTGCTCTAACCCTTATCTCCTGCTCTAACCCTTATCTCATGCTCTAACCCCTTATATCCTTCTCTAACCCCCTTATCTCCTGCTCTAACCCCTTATCTCCTGCTCTAACCCTTATCTCCTGCTCTAACCCTTATCTCCTGCTCTAACCCCTTATCTCCTGCTCTAACCCTTATCTCCTGCTCTAAACCCTTATCTCCTGCTCTAACCCCTTATCTCTATATCCTGCTCTAACCCCTTATCTCCTGCTCTAACCCCTTATCTCCTGCTCTAACCCCTTATCTCCTGCTCTAACCCCTTATCTCCTGCTCTAACCCCTTATCTCTATCTCCTGCTCTAACCCCTTATCGCTATCTCCTGCTCTAACCCCTTATCTCTATCTCCTGCTCTAACCCCTTATCTCCTGCTCTAACCCCTTATCTCCTGCTCTAACCCCTTATCTCCTCCTCTAACCCCTTATCTCCTCCTCTAACCCCCTTATCTCCTCCTCTAACCCCCTTATCTCCTCCTCTAACCCCTTATCTCCTGCTCTAACCCCCTTATCTCCTGCTCTAACCCCTTATCTCCTGCTCTAACCCCTTATCTCCTGCTCTAACCCCTTATCTCCTGCTCTAACCCCCTTATCTCCTGCTCTAACCCTTTATCTCCTGCTCTAACCCCGTATCTCCTTCTCTAACCCCTTATCTCCTGCTCTAACCCCTTATCTCCTGCTCTAACCCCTTATATCCTGCTCTAACCCTTATCTCCTGCTCTAACCCCTTATCTCCTGCTCTAACCCCTTATCTCCTGCTCTAACCCCGTATCTCCTGCTCTAACCCTTTATCTCCTGCTCTAACCCCGTATCTCCTTCTCTAACCCCTTATCTCCTGCTCTAACCCTTATCTCCTGCTCTAACCCCTTATCTCCTTCTCTAACCCCTTATCTCCTGCTCTAACCCTTATCTCCTGCTCTAACCCCTTATCTCCTGCTCTAACCCCTTATCTCCTGCTCTAACCCTTATCTCCTGCTCTAACCCCTTATCTCCTGCTCTAACCCTTATCTCCTGCTCTAACCCTTATCTCCTCCTCTAACCCCTTATCTCCTGCTTATCTCCTCCTCCAACCCCTTATCTCCTGCTCTAACCCTTATCTCCTGCTCTAACCCTTATCTCCTCCTCTAACCCCTTATCTCCTGCTTATCTCCTCCTCCAACCCCTTATCTCCTGCTCTAACCCTTATCTCCTGCTCTAACCCCATATCTCCTCCTCTAACCCTTATCTCCTGCTCTAACCCCTTATCTCCTCCTCTAACCCCTTATCTCCTGCTCTAACCCCATTTCTCCTCCTCTAACCCCTTATCTCCTCCTCTAACCCCCTTATCTCCTGCTTCAGACGGAATGAATGCTTTAACTACGGGGATGGGATTTGAAACGCCTTTAATTCATATTTTAAACAGAATTCCTCTCGCATGATGTCATCATAGGAAAGAACAGTGCCACTGAGCCGTGATGATGTCTGCTGGGTAGCTGGTTTGCATCAAGTTACTGTAACGTCAACGCAGGGAATTCAGAAATCAGGTGCAGTTAGTGAGTTTAAGAATAATGCAGAACGATACAAAACAAGAGAAACATCAAGACAAAGGAAACAGAACCAATACTGCCTGAAGAGTGATGCAAGGGAGTGCTGGATAAAGAGGGGAGTAATCAGGGTAGTGATGGAGTCCAGGTTTTCCTCATGATGGGGTGCAGGTGTACGTAATGAGGGCTGCCAGGTGTGCGTAATGAGAGCTGCCAGGTGTGCGTAATGAGGGTTGCCAGGTGTGCGTAATGAGGGTTGCCAGGTGTGAATTCTTATATCTGACCCAGTGATGTGTGTATTTCGTGTATATTTAACTTTTTCACACTGGAGTCTTACTTGTGTTGTAACAATCTCTTTGTTTCATTTTGCTGTGTTGAGATGCTGTGTTGGATGCTGTGTAAGGATGCTGCGTAAGGATGCTGTGTAGGGATGCTGTGTTGGGATGCTGTGTTGGGATGCTGTGTTGGGATGTTGTGTTGAGATGCTGTGTCGATATGCTGTGTTGGGTTGCTGTGTTCGGAGGCTGTGTTGAGATGTTGTGTAAGGATGCTGGGTTGAGATGCTGTGTTGGGTTGGGTTGCTGTGTTGAGATGCTGTGTTGGGTTGCTGTGTTGGGAGGCTGTGTTGAGATGTTGCGTAAGGATGCTGTGCTGAGATGCTGTGCTGAGATGCTGTGTTTAGATGCTGTGTTCGGATGCTGTGTTGGGATGCTGTGTTGAGATGCTGTGTTGGGTTGGGTATGCTGTGTGGAAATTGAAAAAACCCCGCTAATTTTCATTTTCCGTTGCAAAACATTTTAAAACGCTTTCCTGTTGTGCTTCCTCATGAATGCGACCCGTGCAGTCTCCTGTGGGTCCCAAATGGCACCCTATGCCCTATGTAGTGTACTACTTTAGACTAGGGCCTATAGGGGACATCTATTGGTGTCATATACACTTTATAGGGAATGGCGCCCCCTGTTGTGAATCAGTGTAATAATAGGTCTCAGCGCCCCCGGTGGTGAATCAGTGTAATAACAGGCCTCAGCGCCCCCTGTGGTGAATCAGTGTAATGACAGGCATCAGCGCCCCCTGTGGTGAATCAGTGTAATAACAGGCCTCAGCGCCCCCTGTGGTGAATCAGTGTAATGACAGGCCTCAGCAACCCTTGTGGTGAATCAGTGTAATAACAGGCCTCAGTCCCCCTGTGGGGAATCAGTGTAATAACAGGCCTCAGTCCCCCTGTGGTGAATCAGTGTAATGACAGGCCTCAGTCCCCCTGTGGGGAATCAGTGTAATAACAGGCCTCAGTCCCCCTGTGGTGAATCAGTGTAATGACAGGCCTCAGTCCCCCTGTGGGGAATCAGTGTAATAACAGGCCTCAGTCCCCCTGTGGGGAATCAGTGTAATAACAGGCCTCAGTCCCCCTGTGGGGAATCAGTGTAATAACAGGCCTCAGTCCCCCTGTGGTGAATCAGTGTAATAACAGGTCTCAGCGCCCCCTGTGGTGAATCAGTGTAATAACAGGCCTCAGTGCTCCTGTGGTGAATCAGTGTAATAACAGGCATCAGCGCCCCCTGTGGTGAATCAGTGTAATAACAGGCCTCAGTGCTGACTGTGGTGAATCAGTGTAATAACAGGTCTCAGCGCCCCCTGTGGTGAATCAGTGTAATAACAGGCCTCAGTGCTCCTGTGGTGAATCAGTGTAATAACAGGTCTCAGCGCCCCCTGTGGTGAATCAGTGTAATAACAGGCCTCAGCGCCCCCTGTGGTGAATCAGTGTAATAACAGGCCTCAGTGCTCCTGTGGTGAATCAGTGTAATAACAGGCCTCAGTGCCCCCTGTGGGGAATCAGTGTAATAACAGGCCTCAGCGCCCCCTGTGGTGAATCAGTGTAATGACAGGCCTCAGCGCCCCCTGTGGTGAATCAGTGTAATGACAGGCCTCAGCGCCCCCTGTGGTGAATCAGTGTAATAACAGGCCTCAGCGCCCCCTGTGGTGAATCAGTGTAATAACAGGCCTCAGTGCTCCTGTGGTGAATCAGTGTAATAACAGGTCTCAGCGCCCCCTGTGGTGAATCAGTGTAATAACAGGCCTCAGCGCCCCCTGTGGTGAATCAGTGTAATAACAGGCCTCAGTGCTCCTGTGGTGAATCAGTGTAATAACAGGCCTCAGTGCCCCCTGTGGGGAATCAGTGTAATAACAGGCCTCAGCGCCCCCTGTGGTGAATCAGTGTAATAACAGGCATCAGCGCCCCCTGTGGTGAATCAGTGTAATAACAGGCCTCAGTGCCCCATGTGGGGAATCAGTGTAATAACAGGCCTCAGTACCCCATGTGGTGAATCAGTGTAATAACAGGCCTCAGCGCCCCCCTGTTGTGAATCAGTGTAATGACAGGCCTCAGCGCCCCCTGTGGTGAATCAGTGTCATAACAGGCCTCAGTGCTGACTGTGGTGAATCAGTGTAATAACAGGCATCAGCGCCCCCTGTGGTGAATCAGTGTAATGACAGGCCTCAGTGCTGACTGTGTGTCTGTCTCCCTCTACAGCAGGGTGAGATGACAGACATCCCTCCCCAAACCGTGACAGAGGAGCAGTACACAGATCAACATGGACACGCGGTGGTCAGAAAGGTAAGCATACGTGGAAATGAAGACAATGTTTGGTTCCTGTCATTCATTCAATACATCAGTGTTTCCCAATCCTGGTCCTGGGCAGTGGTGTGAAGAACTCAAGTAAAACATATTTTAAAGTACTACTTAAGTCGTTTTATTTTGGTGTATCTTTACTTTACTATTTATATTTTTTGACAACTTTTACTTCACTACATTCCTAAAGAAAATAATGTACTTTTTACTCCCATCCATTTTCCCTGACACCCAAAAGTACTTGTTACATTGTGAATGCTTAGTAGGACAGAACAATGGTCCAATTCACACACTTATCAAGAGAACATCCCTGGTCGTTCCTAATGCCTCTGGTCTGGAGGACTCACTAAACAGAGAACATCCCTGGCCGTTCCTAATGCCTCTGGTCTGGAGGACTCACTAAACAGAGAACATCCCTGGTCGTTCCTAATGCCTCTGGTCTGGAGGACTCTCTAAACAGAGAACACTTCTGGTCGTTCCTAATGCCTCTGGTCTGGAGGACTCACTAAACAGAGAACATCCCTGGTCGTTCCTAATGCCTCTGGTCTGGAGGACTCTCTAAACAGAGAACACTTCTGGTCGTTCCTAATGCCTCTGGTCTGGAGGACTCACTAAACAGAGAACATCCCTGGTCGTTCCTAATGCCTCTGGTCTGGAGGACTCACTAAACAGAGAACATCCCTGGTCGTTCCTAATGCCTCTGGTCTGGAGGACTCTCTAAACAGAGAACATCCCTGGTCGTTCCTAATGCCTCTGGTCTGGAGGACTCTCTAAACAGAGAACATCCCTGCTCGTTCCTAATGCCTCTGGTCTGGAGGACTCTCTAAACAGAGAACATCCCTGGTCGTTCCTAATGCCTCTGGTCTGGAGGACTCACTAAACAGAGAACATCCCTGGTCGTTCCTAATGCCTCTGGTCTGGAGGACTCACTAAACAGAGAACATCCCTGGTCGTTCCTAATGCCTCTGGTCTGGAGGACTCACTAAACAGAGAACATCCCTGGTCGTTCCTAATGCCTCTGATCTGATGGACTCTCTAAACAGAGAACATCCCTGGTCGTTCCTAATGCCTCTGATCTGATGGACTCTCTAAACAGAGAACATCCCTGGTCGTTCCTAATGCCTCTGGTCTGGAGGACTCTCTAAACAGAGAACATCCCTGGTCGTTCCTAATGCCTCTGGTCTGGAGGACTCACTAAACAGAGAACATCCCTGGTCGTTCCTAATGCCTCTGGTCTGGAGGACTCTCTAAACAGAGAACATCCCTGGTCGTTCCTAATGCCTCTGGTCTGGAGGACTCACTAAACAGAGAACATCCCTGGTCGTTCCTAATGCCTCTGGTCTGGAGGACTCTCTAAACAGAGAACATCCCTGGTCGTTCCTAATGCCTCTGGTCTGGAGGACTCTCTAAACAGAGAACATCCCTGGTCGTTCCTAATGCCTCTGATCTGATGGACTCACTAAACAGAGAACATCCCTGGTCGTTCCTAATGCCTCTGGTCTGGAGGACTCACTAAACAGAGAACATCCCTGGTCGTTCCTAATGCCTCTGGTCTGGAGGACTCTCTAAACAGAGAACATCCCTGGTCGTTCCTAATGCCTCTGGTCTGGAGGACTCACTAAACAGAGAACATCCCTGGTCGTTCCTAATGCCTCTGGTCTGGAGGACTCTCTAAACAGAGAACATCCCTGGTCCTCCCTACTGCCTCTGATCTGGTGGACTCTCTAAACAGAGAACATCCCTAGTCATCTCTACTGCCTGTGATCTAATGGACTCTCTAAACAAACATGCTTAGTTTGAAAAGGACGTCTGAGTGTTGGAGTGCGCCCCTGGCTATCCGTAAATTAAATAAAAAACAACATTATTATAGTTTGCTTAATATAAAGAATTTGAAATGACTTTTGATACCTAAGTATTATTTAAAACCAAAAACTTTTAGACTTTTACTCAAGTAGTATTTTACTGGGTGACCTTCACTTTATTTGAGGCATTTTCTATCTTTACTTTTACTCAAGTAGTATTTTACTGGGTGACCTTCACTTTATTTGAGGCATTTTCTATCTTTACTTTTACTCAAGTAGTATTTTACTGGGTGACCTTCACTTTATTTGAGGCATTTTCTATCTTTACTTTTACTCAAGTATGAAAACTGGGTACTTGTTCTCCCACTGGTCCTGGGGACCCAAAGTGGTGCACATTTAGTTTGTTTTGCCCCACACCTGATCACACACCTGATCCCACGCCTGATCACACACCTGATCACACACCTGATCACACACCTGATCACACGCCTGATCCCACGCCTGATCCCACACCTGATCACACACCTGATCCCACGCCTGATCCCACGCCTGATCCCACACCTGATCACACACCTGATCACACACCTGATCACACACCTGATCACACACCTACACCTGATCACACACCTGATCACACGGGACTCTGCCTGATCACACGCCTGATCACACACCTGATCACACACCTGATCCCACACCTGATCACACACCTGATCACACACCTGATCACACACCTGATGTTACTCATCAACTCATCAAGCCTTTGATTTGTAGAACCAGGTGTGTTAATTCAAAAGCCAAAAAACACAAATGTGCCTTTGGGTCCCCAGTATAGAAACACACTACATTACAACATGTCTCCTTTGGGTCCCCAGTATAGTGTGTGTGTGTATGTGTGTGTGTGTGTGTGTGTGTGTGTGTGTGTGTGTGTGTGTGTGTGTGTGTGTGTGTGTGTGTGTGTGTGTGTGTGTGTGTGTGTGTGTGTGTGTGCGTGCGTGCGTGTGTGTGTGACTTACCCTAACCTGTTCTGTGACCTTTGCCCTCTGCCCTCTCCATCCAGGTTACTCGTGAGGTGAACCGCCAGGTGATGTCAAGTGAGGGGTCGCAGAGGGAGGAGGGGGGTGCCCCCCCGGGGGAGGAGGGAGACGGTTACTCCAGAGTGGTCGAGAGGAGGAGCCACAGAGATCTCTTAGAGGTGAGGGTGTGTATATGTGTTTGTCAGGGTTGGGGTCAATACCAGATCAATAGCGGAGGTGGATAAAGATGACAGCCCCCATTTATGACAGCTACAGTTCTCTGTGTTGGTTCTCTTCTCCTGTCTAAACAGCTACAGTTCTCTGTGTTGGTTCTATTCTCCTGTCTAAACAGCTACAGTTGTCTGTGTTGGTTCTATTTCCCTGTATAAACAGCTACTGTTCTCTGTGTTGGTTCTATCCTCCTGTATAAACAGCTACAGTTGTCTGTGTTGGTTCTCTTCTCCTGTCTAAACAGCTACAGTTCTCTGTGTTGGTTCTCTTCTCCTCTATAAACAGCTACAGTTGTCTGTGTTGGTTCTCTTCTCCTGTATAAACAGCTACAGTTGTCTGTGTTGGTTCTATTTCCCTGTATAAACAGCTACAGTTGTCTGTGTTGGTTCTATTCTCCTGTATAAACAGCTAATAGAAATAGAATTGTGCCCAAATCAAATCAAAGTTTATTTGTCACGGTGAATACAACAGGTGTAGTAGACCTTACAGTGAAATGCTGAATACAACAGGTGTAGTAGACCTCACAGTGAAATGCTGAATACAACAGGTGTAGTAGACCTCACAGTGAAATGCTGAATACAACAGGTGTAGTAGACCTCACAGTGAAATGCTGAATAGAACAGGTGTAGAACCTTACAGTGAAATGCTGAATACAACAGGTGTAGAACCTTACAGTGAAATGCTGAATACAACAGGTGTAGTAGACCTCACAGTGAAATGCTGAATACAACAGGTGTAGTAGACCTCACAGTGAAATGCTGAATACAACAGGTGTAGTAGACCTCACAGTGAAATGCTGAATACAACAGGTGTAGTAGACCTCACAGTGAAATGCTGAATACAACAGGTGTAGTAGACCTTACAGTGAAATGCTGAATACAACAGGTGTAGTAGACCTCACAGTGAAATGCTGAATACAACAGGTGTAGTAGACCTTACAGTGAAATGCTGAATACAACAGGTGTAGTAGACCTCACAGTGAAATGCTGAATATAACAGGTGTAGTAGACCTCACAGTGAAATGCTGAATACAACAGGTGTAGTAGACCTCACAGTGAAATGCTGAATACAACAGGTGTAGTAGACCTTACAGTGAAATGCTGAGTACAACAGGTGTAGTAGACCTCACAGTGAAATGCTGAATACAACAGGTGTAGTAGACCTCACAGTGAAATGCTGAATACAACAGGTGTAGTAGACCTTACAGTGAAATGCTTAATACAACAGGTGTAGTAGACCTCACAGTGAAATGCTGAATACAACAGGTGTAGTAGACCTCACAGTGAAATGCTGAATACAACAGGTGTAGTAGACCTCACAGTGAAATGCTGAATACAACAGGTGTAGTAGACCTTACAGTGAAATGCTGAATACAACAGGTGTAGTAGACCTTACAGTGAAATGCTGAATACAACAGGTGTAGTAGACCTCACAGTGAAATGCTGAATACAACAGGTGTAGTAGACCTTACAGTGAAATGCTGAATACAACAGGTGTAGTAGACCTTACAGTGAAATGCTGAATACAACAGGTGTAGTAGACCTTACAGTGAAATGCTGAATACAACAGGTGTAGTAGACCTCACAGTGAAATGCTGAGTACAACAGGTGTAGTAGACCTTACAGTGAAATGCTGAATACAACAGGTGTAGTAGACCTTACAGTGAAATGCTGAATACAACAGGTGTAGTAGACCTCACAGTGAAATGCTGAATACAACAGGTGTAGTAGACCTGACAGTGAAATGCTGAATACAACAGGTGTAGTAGACCTTACAGTGAAATGCTGAATACAACAGGTGTAGTAGACCTCACAGTGAAATGCTGAATACAACAGGTGTAGTAGACCTCACAGTGAAATGCTGAATACAACAGGTGTAGTAGACCTTACAGTGAAATGCTGAATACAACAGGTGTAGTAGACCTGACAGTGAAATGCTGAATACAACAGGTGTAGTAGACCTTACAGTGAAATGCTGAATACAACAGGTGTAGTAGACCTTACAGTGAAATGCTGAGTACAACAGGTGTAGTAGACCTTACAGTGAAATGCTTACTTACAGGCTCTAACCAACAGTGTAAAAAAAGGTGTTAGGTGAACAACAGGTAAAGAAATAAAACAACAGTAAAAAGACAGTGAAAACCCCTGGTGTGTTTGAGTAGTTCATAACAGATTATAACCCGATGTATCTTTTCAAAGTAATAGTATATTCCGTTTAACAGACGGTTTTATCCTAAACATATTAATTAATTAATTAAGCTTTTAAAGTTTTTATTTCTTTACTTAATTAATTAATTAAGCCTCTTCATGTGTCCATACATGTTAATGATGTGCGGTATCCCCAGTGGGATTTAACCCAGTGGTATCCCCAGTGGGATTTAACCCAGTGGTATCCCCAGTGGGATTTAACCCAGTGGTATCCCCAGTGGGATTTAACCCAGTGGTATCCCCAGTGGGATTTAACCCAGTGGTATCCCCAGTGGGATTTAACCCAGTGGTATCCCCAGTGGGATTTAACCCAGTGGTATCCCCAGTGGGATTTAACCCAGTGGTATCCCCAGTGGGATTTAACCCAGTGGTATCCCCAGTGGGATTTAACCCAGTGGTATCCCCAGTGGGATTTAACCCAGTGGTATCCCCAGTGGGATTTAACCCAGTGGTATCCCCAGTGGGATTTAACCCAGTGGTATCCCCAGTGGGACTTAACCCAGTGGTATCCCCAGTGGGACTTAACCCAGTGGTATCCCCAGTGGGATTTAACCCAGTGGTATCCCCAGTGGGACTTAACCCAGTGGTATCCCCAGTGGGATTTAACCCAGTGGTATCCCCAGTGGGATTTAACCCAGTGGTATCCCCAGTGGGATTTAACCCAGTGGTATCCCCAGTGGGATTTAACCCAGTGGTATCCCCAGTGGGATTTAACCCAGTGGTATCCCCAGTGGGATTTAACCCAGTGGTATCCCCAGTGGGATTTAACCCAGTGGTATCCCCAGTGGGACTTAACCCAGTGGTATCCCCAGTGGGATTTAACCCAGTGGTATCCCCAGTGGGATTTAACCCAGTGGTATCCCCAGTGGGATTTAACCCAGTGGTATCCCCAGTGGGATTTAACCCAGTGGTATCCCCAGTGGGATTTAACCCAGTGGTATCCCCAGTGGGATTTAACCCAGTGGTATCCCCAGTGGGATTTAACCCAGTGGTATCCCCAGTGGGATTTAACCCAGTGGTATCCCCAGTGGGATTTAACCCAGTGGTATCCCCAGTGGGACTTAACCCAGTGGTATCCCCAGTGGGATTTAACCCAGTGGTATCCCCAGTGGGATTTAACCCAGTGGTATCCCCAGTGGGATTTAACCCAGTGGTATCCCCAGTGGGATTTAACCCAGTGGTATCCCCAGTGGGATTTAACCCAGTGGTATCCCCAGTGGGATTTAACCCAGTGGTATCCCCAGTGGGACTTAACCCAGTGGTATCCCCAGTGGGATTTAACCCAGTGGTATCCCCAGTGGGATTTAACCCAGTGGTATCCCCAGTGGGATTTAACCCAGTGGTATCCCCAGTGGGATTTAACCCAGTGGTATCCCCAGTGGGATTTAACCCAGTGGTATCCCCAGTGGGATTTAACCCAGTGGTATCCCCAGTGGGATTTAACCCAGTGGTATCCCCAGTGGGATTTAACCCAGTGGTATCCCCAGTGGGACTTAACCCAGTGGTATCCCCAGTGGGATTTAACCCAGTGGTATCCCCAGTGGGATTTAACCCAGTGGTATCCCCAGTGGGACTTAACCCAGTGGTATCCCCAGTGGGATTTAACCCAGTGGTATCCCCAGTGGGATTTAACCCAGTGGTATCCCCAGTGGGATTTAACCCAGTGGTATCCCCAGTGGGATTTAACCCAGTGGTATCCCCAGTGGGATTTAACCCAGTGGTATCCCCAGTGGGATTTAACCCAGTGGTATCCCCAGTGGGATTTAACCCAGTGGTATCCCCAGTGGGATTTAACCCAGTGGTATCCCCAGTGGGATTTAACCCAGTGGTATCCCCAGTGGGACTTAACCCAGTGGTATCCCCAGTGGGACTTAACCCAGTGGTATCCCCAGTGGGACTTAACCCAGTGGTATCCCCAGTGGGACTTAACCCAGTGGTATCCCCAGTGGGACTTAACCACACAACAACAATTACATATTGTCTTTTTTGATGTTGCAATCTTTCCTTCCTGTCCCTTCCAGGTGACGTTTTCTGAGCGTGACTCTGACTCAGCGTGGGGTGAGGAGGAATCAGCTGAAGGTCACGAGGTCAGCCATGTGGAGCGGAACGCAGTGGTGGAGGTGGTGGAGGGGGATTGGACCGAGACGCAGCACGGTGACCCCACCCTGACCTCTGACCTCCCAACGGCACGGGACGACTTCACACAGGTCAGCCTCCAACCAGCCAATCAGAATAGCCATCTCTCCCCTCCATCTCACCCCTCATCTCTCCCTCCATCTCCTCCATCTCTCCCTCCATCTCTCCCTCCATCTCTCCCTCCATCTCTCCCCTCCATCTCTTCCCCATCTCTCCCTACAACTCTCTCTCCCTCTCTCCCTCCATCTCTCCCCTCATCTCTACCTCCATCTCTCCCTCCATCTCTCCCCTCCATCGCTCCCCTCCATCTCTCACTCCATCTCTCCCTCCATCTCCTCCATCTCTCCCTCCATCTCTCCCCTCCATCTCTTCCCCATCTCTCCCTACATCTCTCTCTCCATCTCTCCCTCCATCTCTCCCCATCTCTCCCTCATCTCTCCCCTCTCTCCCCTCCATCTCTCCTCCATCTCTCCCTCCATCTCTCCCCATCTCTCCCTCCATCTCTCCCCTCCATCTCTCCCCATCTCATCTCTCCCTCCTCTCCCTCCATCTCTCCCTCCATCTCTCCCTCCATCTCTCCCTCCATCTCTCCCTCCATCTCTCCCCTCCATCTCTCCCCTCCATCTCTCCCTCCATCTCTCCCCCATCTCTCCCTCCATCTCTCCCTCCATCTCTCCCCTCCATCTCTCCCTCCATCTCTCCCTCCATCTCTCCCTCCATCTCTCCCTCCATCTCTCCCTACATCTCTCCATCCATCTCTCCCTCCATCTCTCCCCTCATTTTTACCTCCATCTCTCCCTCCATCTCTCCCCTCCATCGCTCCATCTCTCCCTCCATCTCTCCCCATCTCTCCCCCATCTCCATCTCTCCCTTCCATCTCTCCCCATCCATCTCTCCCTCCATCTCTCCATCTCCCTCCATCTCTCCTCCATCTCTCCCCTCCATCTCTCCCTCCATCTCTCCCTCCATCCATCTCTCCCCTCCATCTCTCCCCTCCATCTCTTCCCCATCTCTCCCTACCTCCATCTCTCCCTCCATCTCTCCCCTCATCTCTCCCTCCATCTCTCCCCTCATCCATCTCTCCCCCTCCATCTCTCCCCTCCATCTCTCCCTCCATCTCTCCCCATCCTCCCCTCATCTCTCCCTCCATCTCTCCCTCCATCTCTCCCTCCATCTCTCCCTCCATCTCTCCCTCCATCTCCATCTCTCCATCCATCTCTCCCCCCATCTCTCCCCTCATTTTTACCTCCATCTCTCCCTCCATATCTCCCCTCCATCGCTCACTCCATCTCTCCCTTCCATCTCTCCCCATCTCTCCCTCTCATCTCTCCCCATCTCTCCCCATCTCTCCCTCCATCTCTCCCCTCCATCTCTCCCTCTCCATCTCTCCCCATCTCTCCCTCATCTCCCCCATCTCTCCCTCCATCTCTACCTCCATCTCTCCCCTCATCTCTCCCCTCCATCTCTCCCTCCCCTCCATCTCTCCCTCCATCTCTCCCTCCATCTCTCCCTCCATCTCTCCCTCCATCTCTCCCTCCATCTCTCCCTCCATCTCTCCCTCATCTCTCCCTCCATCTCTCCCTCCATCCCCTCCATCTCTCCCTCCATCTCTCCCCATCTCTATCCATCTCTCCTCCCATCTCTCCCTCCATCCTCCCCTCCATCTCTCCCTCCATCTCTCCCCCATCATCTCTACCCATCCTCTCTCCCTCCATCTCTCCCCATCTCTCCCTCCATCTCTCCCTCCATCTCTCCTCCATCTCCATCTCTCCCTCCATCTCTCCCCATCTCTCCCTCCATCTCTCCCTCCATCTCTCCCTCCATCTCTCCTCCATCTCCATCTCTCCCCTCATCTCTCCCTCCATCTCTCCCCCTCCATCTCTCCCTCCATCGCTCCCTCCATCTCTCCTCCCATCTCTCCCTCCATCTCTCCCCATCTCTCCCTCCATCTCTCCCTCCATCTCTCCCTCCATCTCTCCCTCCATCTCTCCCCATCTCTCCCTCCATCTCCATCTCTCTCCTCTCCCTCCATCTCTCCCCATCCTACCTCCATCTCTCCCCTCCATCTCTCTCCCTCCATCTCTCCTCCCTCCATCTCTCTCCCCTCCATCTCTCCCTCCATCTCTCCTCCCATCTCTCCCTCCATCTCTCCCCATCTCTCCCTCCATCTCTCCCTCCATCTCTCCTCCATCTCTCCCTCCATCTCTCCCTCCATCTCTCCCTCCATCTCTCCTTCCATCTCTCCCCATCTCTACCTCCATCTCTCTCTCCCTCCATCTCTCCCTCCATCGCTCCCCTCCATCTCTCCTCCCATCTCCCCTCCATCTCTCCCCATCTCTCCCTCCATCTCTCCCTCCATCTCTCCCTCCATCTCTCCCCATCTCTACCTCCATCTCTCTCTCCATCTCTCCCTCCATCGCTCCCCTCCATCTCTCCCCTCCATCTCTCCCTCCATCTCTCCCCATCTCTACCTCCATCTCTCCTCCCTCCATCTCTCCCTCCATCTCTCCCTCCATCTCTCCCTCCATCTCTCCCCATCTCTATCCATCTCCCTCCATCTCTCCCTCCATCTCTCCGTCTCTCCTCCATCTCTCTCCCCTCCATCTCTCCCTCCATCTCCCTCCATCTCTCCCTCCATCTCTCCCTCCATCTCTCCCCATCTCTCCCTCCATCTCTACCTCCATCTCTCCCTCCATCTCTCCCCATCTCTCCCTCCATCTCTCCCTCCATCTCTCCCTCCATCTCTCCTCCATCTCCATCTCTCCCCATCTCTACCTCCATCTCTCTCTCCATCCATCTCTCCCTCCATCTCTCCCCTCCATCTCTCTCTCCCTCCATCTCTCCCCTCCATCTCTCCTCTCCATCTCTCCCTCCATCTCTCCCCATCTCTCCCTCCATCTCTCCCTCCATCTCTCCCTCCATCTCTCCCTCCATCTCTCCCCATCTCTACCTCCATCTCTCTCTCCCTCCATCTCTCCCTCCATCGCTCCCCTCCATCTCTCCCCTCCATCTCTCCCTCCATCTCTCCCTCCATCTCTCCCTCCATCTCTCCCTCCATCTCCCCCATCCTATCCATCTCTCTCTCCCTCCATCTCTCCCTCCATCTCCCCTCCATCTCTCCTCCATCTCTCCCTCCATCTCTCCCCATCTCTACCTCCATCTCTCCCCATCTCTCCCTCCATCTCTCCCTCCATCTCTCCCTCCATCTCTCCCTCCATCTCTCCCCATCTCTCCTCCATCTCCCTCCATCTCTCCCTCCATCTCTCCTCTCCATCTCTCCCCCTCCATCTCTCCCTCCATCTCTCCCTCCATCTCTCCTCTCCATCTCTCCCTCCATCTCTCCCCATCTCTCCCTCCATCTCTCCCTCCATCTCTCCCTCCATCTCTCCCTCCATCTCTCCCCATCTCTACCTCCATCTCTCTCTCCCTCCATCTCTCCCTCCATCTCTCCCTCCATCTCTCCCCCATCTCTCCCTCCATCTCTCCCCATCTCTACCTCCATCTCTCTCTCCTCCATCTCTCCCTCCATCTCTCCCTCCATCTCTCCTCTACCTCCATCTCTCCCTCCATCTCTCCCTCCATCTCTCCCTCCATCTCTCCCCCATCTCTCCTCCATCTCTCTCTCCCTCCATCTCTCCCTCCATCGCTCCCCTCCATCTCTCCCCTCCATCTCTCCCTCCATCTCTCCCCATCTCTACCTCCATCTCTCTCTCCCTCCATCTCTCCCTCCATCTCTCCCCATCCATCTCTCCCTCCATCTCTCCCTCCATCTCTCCCTCCATCTCTCCCCATCTCTCCCTCCATCTCCCCTCCATCTCTCCATCTCTCCCTTCCATCTCTCCCCATCTCTCTCCCCATCTCTCCCTCCATCTCTCCCTTCCATCTCTCCCCATCTCTCCCTCCATCTCTCCCCTCCATCGCTCCCTCCATCTCTCTCTGCATCTCTCCCCATCTCTCCATCTCTCCCTCCATCTCTCCCTCCATCTCTACCTCCATCTCTCCCCTCATCTCTCCCCTCCATCTCTCCCCTCCATCTCTCCCTCCATCTCTCCCTCCATCCCTCCATCTCTCCCTCCATCTCTCCCTCCATCTCTCCCTCCATCTCTCCCTCCATCTCTCCCTCCATCTCTCCCTCCCTCCCCTCCATCTCTCCCTCCATCTATCCCTCCATCTCTCCCTCCATCTCTCCCCATCTCTACCTCCATCTCTCTCTCCCTCCATCTCTCCCTCCATCTCTCCCTCCATCTCTCCCTCCATCGGCTCCATCTCTCCTCCATCTCTCCCCCTCCATCTCTCCCTCCATCTCTCTCTCCCTCCATCTCTCCCTCCATCTCCTCCATCTCTCCCTCCATCTCTCCCTCCATCTCTCCCCATCTCTCCCTCCATCTCTCCCTCCATCCTCCCTCCATCTCTACCTCTCTCCCCTCCATCTCTCCCTCCATCTCTCCGTCTCTCCCTCCATCTCTCTCTCCCCATCTCTCCCCTCCATCTCCCTCCATCTCCATCTCTCCCTCCATCTCTCCCCATCTCTCCCTCCATCTCTCCCTCCATCTCTCCCTCCATCTCTCCTCCATCCTCCCTCCATCTCTCCCCATCTCTCCCTCCATCTCTCCCTCCATCTCTACCTCCATCTCTCCCTCCATCTCTCCCCATCTCCATCTCTCCCTCCATCTCTCTCCCTCCATCTCTCTCTCCCTCCATCTCTCCTCCCTCCATCTCCCTCCATCTCCTCTCATCTCTCCCTCCATCTCCCCCATCCATCTCTCCCTCCATCTCTCCCTCCATCCATCTCTCCCTCCATCTCTCCCTCCATCTCTCCTTCCCTCTCCCCATCTCTACCTCCATCTCTCTCTCCCTCCATCTCTCCCTCCATCCTCCCCTCCATCTCTCCCCATCTCTCCCTTCATCTCTCCCCATCTCTCCCTCCATCTCTCCCTCCATCTCTCCCTCCATCTCTCCCTCCATCTCTCCCCATCTCTACCTCCATCTCTCTCTCCCTCCATCTCTCCCTCCATCGCTCCCCTCCATCTCTCCCCTCCATCTCTCCCTCCATCTCTCCCCATCTCTACCTCCATCTCTCTCTCCCTCCATCTCTCCCTCCATCTCTCCCTCCATCTCTCCCTCCATCTCTCCCCATCTCTACCTCCATATCTCCCTCCATCTCTCCCTCCATCTCTCCGTCTCTCCCTCCATCTCTCTCTCCCTCCATCTCTCCCTCCATCGCTCCCCTCCATCTCTCCTCTCCATCTCTCCCTCCATCTCTCCCCATCTCTCCCTCCATCTCTACCTCCATCTCTCCCTCCATCTCTCCCCATCTCTCCCTCCATCTCTCCCTCCATCTCTCCCTCCATCTCTATCCATCTCTCCCTCCATCTCTCCCCATCTCTACCTCCATCTCTCTCTCTCCATCTCTCTCCCTCCATCTCTCACCTCCATCTCTCCTCCCTCCATCTCTCCCCTCCATCTGTCCTCTCCATCTCTCCCTCCAGGAGGTCTCCCTCCATCTCTCCCTCCATCTCTCCCTCCATCTCTCCCTCCATCTCTCCCCATCTCTACCTCCATCTCTCTCTCCCTCCATCTCTCCCTCCATCTCCCTCCATCTCTCCTCTCCATCTCTCCCTCCATCTCTCCCTCCATCTCTCCCTCCATCTCTCCCTCCATCTCTCCCCATCTCTACCTCCATCTCTCTCTCCCTCCATCTCTCCCTCCATCTCCCCTCCATCTCTCCCCTCCATCTCTCCCTCCATCTCTCCCCATCTCTACCTCCATCTCTCTCTCCTCCATCTCTCCTCCATCTCTCCTCCATCTCTCCTCCATCTCTCCCTCCATCTCTCCCCATCTTTCCATATCTCCCTCCATCTCTCCCTCCATCTCTCCTGTTCTCCCTCCATCTCTCTCTCCCTCCATCTCTCCCTCCATCGCTCCCTCCATCTCTCCTGATCTCTCCCTCCATCTCTCCCCATCTCTCCTCCATCTCAATCTCTCCCTCCATCTCTCCCCATCTCTACCTCCATCTCTCTCTCCCTCCATCTCTCCCTCCATCGCATCTCTCCTCTCCATCTCTCCCTCCATCTCTCCCCATCTGCCCTCCATCTCTCCCTCCATCTCTCCCTCCATCGTCCTCCATCTCTCCCTCTCTCCTCCATCTTCCCCATCTCTACCTCCATCTCTCTCTCCCTCCATCTCTTCCATCTCTCCTCCATCTCT